>NC_061525.1:17195000-17197500 GCF_022379125.1 Scophthalmus maximus
ATGCACACAAATTTGACTCTGAGAGCAAAAGCAAATTAGGTTCCCCAGCTCTTGGCCCTAAACCACCGATGATGTACAAAGCAGATAACGGCCCACAATCCAAATCTGCCGGTCAGACAGCATCTGACAATGCCCGTTTCGCTATCGAGCAGAGCAAAGAACAACTCAAACAAACACGGGAGTCATATGAGAAGTCATTGGAGAACATGGAGAAGAACCAGAGGGAGCTGAATGATATTCTGATTGAAATGCAGAGCTGCAAAATCAAAGAGATTGACTTCAACACCACCATCAAAATGCTAGTCAAGGGTCTCGATGCCATGGGCAGAGTCAAAGAGCAGTGGGAGAAGATGGTGCGCTTCTTCCAGATGGTTTCCACCATCATCAGAACCAGCCTCAGCAAGACACTGCACAATTTTGTCACTACATCGAATGATACTAAGGCACTAAGTTACAATGGCAAGCTCTTCGCAAAAGATCTCCTGTACACACAGGCCTTCCAAGCCTCAAACATTGCCAGCCTGGTGCACATGATCGCGGGGACCTACACTCAAGTGTCCAGCAAGTACCTGATGGACAGAGTGAGCAGCCTGGGCAAACTCATGGCCATGGATAAGGAGAGACCAGAGTTCCTTGTAGAGCGTCAGAAGCTGCAGGACGACTGCCAGGCAGCCCAGCTAGGAATTCTGCAGCTGGTAGTGAAGAACAAGAAAGATTTTGAGTTCAAGGTCGATGACAGGATGAAAAAAATAGAGGGCGGCCTGAAAGCCATTCTTCCAGCTTGTCAACCTCAAGAGACTGAGCGAATCAAAGAAATCGTTCAATCTGGGTTTGCTGAAGAAGAAGATTACTACTGATTCAAGTTGGAATCAGTGGATGATACCATCTAGATAATCCTGCTATTGTTGGAAGTGTAACATGCATGTTATTCGCAAGTCACCTTTTTCAAACAGTGTGTAATCTCTGTGACACAGAGTTATAGATGTGCTATATATGTGTTCTAATGCTTAAATCTTGCTTTTAGAAATGATGTGTCACACATGCTCAATTACACCTTATTATTTCTTCAGACTATGAATTATGAGGTCTGTGTAACGGCTCCCGCTCCGACTTCTATCTCGACCTTCTGGTTAGTGGATGACCTGCTTTAACTCCTGGGCCACGGGAGGGCAGTTCATTTTCAGGGCAGACATTTTTTTAAATTCTTTATCCATTTGTATACAAGTAAATGTATAACTGGGAACATTCCACAGTCACAAGAGAATGACAGACTCCAAACCAAATTTTGTCCGACTTCTGCTGAATCCATAGCCTCAACCAGTGCTTGTGTTCTTGCTGAAAATAAAGGAATGACAATTCAAAAAATGCTCTTTTTCAACAGCGCATGATTTCAGTAAAACATTGGAGAACTGGGGATTTGTAACTGCTGCTGGTAAACAAATTCAACACGCCAACTTAGTTACTAAGTCATATACTAATACAGTAGATTCTACTGTATTAGCAGCAATAATGTTGCCATCTCATGAAGCTAAAACTAGCTTATGCTCCACTTATTGTGTTATATCTTCATGGTGTAACTAACCCATGTTAATTACACGGAATGACGGACTGCATTTCAATGCTGTTCTTCACAATAGGACTTGAAAAGTATGTACAAGATTTGGTACGACTTTGTCTTATATGTGCGCAATATAATTATCATACACACCCTCCAAAGCATGACCTAAACAGAATGGTTCCGACAATTACAGATTGACATGTGCCAAAGGTCGTAGATTATTCTTATATCTTAGTTGTCTTGGATCCTTTTTGAAAATGAAGTCATAATTAATTCCTTCAAGGAAAGAAAATCTACAAACCATAGTAAAATGTTTTAATGGAACATGTGATTCCTAGATTTGAAATTCCAGCTGGTATTGACTCAGAAAATGTAAATCCACTGCGTTCTCGATTAATAAACAACTAGCTCTAGCTCTTGGAATTAAATGGACATTTCTAATTCCATATACCCTCCAAATTTCAGGTAGGACAAACAAACAGAACAATCAAGGACAAATTACTTAAGATACACACTAGTCAAATTCAATTCAATTTTATTTGTATAGAGCCAAATCACAACACACATTATCTCAAGGCACTTTACATAGTGAGGTCGAGACCTCACAATATTACAGAGAAACACAACAGTTCCCACAATGAGCAAACACTTTGGGACCACGGAGAAAAACAACAGGAAGACATTTCTGGCAGAACCGGACTCAGTCGGACTCATCTGCCTCGACCAGTTGGGATGAGAGGAGAAAAATGTGGGGGAGGAGAGGTGGGCAGAAAGAGGGGGAGAAAGGAGGAGGGGAGATTACAATTGTATATGTACATGACTTATTCTTATAGTGACTGTAGTGACTCCGTTCATAGTGATGATGCAGAAACTACAGATGTAACACAATTACAGGGATTGAAACAGAAGTACGTACTTTCTGAGTATCCTTGACAGGTTATA
>NC_061525.1:17202500-17365000 GCF_022379125.1 Scophthalmus maximus
TTAAGTATCCAGACTCCTTCAGGGCCTGTCTTATGCAAATCTGTAACTCAGGCTGGCAAGCATTCAATGAGGCTCACAAGAATATGGATCAGATCCGTATTCACACAGACACCGTCCCTGCATACATGAAGGCAGCAGTCAACACTCTTTTCAATGGCACTGATGAGGTTATTCAAGCTCTCCTGCCAAACCAACTGGAGAACATCCGCACCATTGCAGATGAATGTGTGACACTAGCAAACAGTGTTGAAAATAGGTATTCTGATGTCATCAAGTTAATTCAGGAGTTGTTGGAGGCCTGTGTCAATGCATCAAACTTTTACGGCGAAGAGCTAGAAAACATTAAGCAGAAACTGGAGGAAAACAAATTGAAGGAGCAGACTTCCAAAAAGCTAAATGAACAGTCCAAGAAAGCAATGGATGAAATGGAAAAGCAGATGGGAGAGGCACAAGATATATACAAGCAATCCATGGATTCCCTTCCCTCCGGGTGGGAAATCATCGCCATGGATTTCGTCGAAGGAATCACATCATCCCTGACAGCAGTAATGCATGGATGCGCTTCTGTTATATCTGGTGCTGGAAAGGAAGCAGGTGGATCAGTCACTCAGCAATCAGGCGATAACATTGATGATAAGAATGATGACAAGGTCACACATATGAATGTCTACAGCAAGTCTGAAGAGATTTTGAAGCTTGTAATGCAACTCAATGGGTTTGTCGAAGGAAGTGAAATAGACTGGACGAACCTGTATGATCAGAAAAACAAAAAAACAAAGAGTTCATGGCACAAGAGCCAATTCAGTAGGATCTCTCAGGATTTGAAGAAGAATCCAAAGGACAACCTATGCAAAAAGGTTCTGTCCCTCTGTAAAAAAAGCATTGACATTTGTGATAAGCTGGCACAGTATACCCCAGGTCAAGAGTGGGATAAGAAGCAAACTAAACAGCTGATAAAGGACATTCAGGGGTTGGCTAAGGATGCACGGAAATTTGACTCTAAGAGCAAAAGCAAATTAGGTTCCCCAGCTCTTGGCCCTAAACCACCGATGATGTACAAAGCAGATAACGGCCCACAATCCAAATCTGCCGGTCAGGCAGCATCTGACAATGCCCGTTTTGCTATCGAGCAAAGCAAAGAACAACTCAAACAAACACGGGAGTCATATGAGAAGTCATTGGAGAACATGGAGAAGAACCAGAGGGAGCTGAATGATATTCTGATTGAAATGCAGAGCTGCAAAATCAAAGAGATTGACTTCAACACCACCATCAAAATGCTAGTCAAGGGTCTCGATGCCATGGGCAGAGTCAAAGAGCAGTGGGAGAAGATGGTGCGCTTCTTCCAGATGGTTTCCACCATCATCAGAACCAGCCTCAGCAAGACACTGCACAATTTTGTCACTACATCGAATGATACTAAGGCACTAAGTTACAATGGCAAGCTCTTCGCAAAAGATGTCCTGTACACACAGGCCTTCCAAGCCTCAAACATTGCCAGCCTGGTGCACATGATCGCGGGGACCTACACTCAAGTGTCCAGCAAGTACCTGATGGACAGAGTGAGCAGCCTGGGCAAACTCATGGCCATGGATAAGGAGAGACCAGAGTTCCTTGTAGAGCGTCAGAAGCTGCAGGACGACTGCCAGGCAGCCCAGCTAGGAATTCTGCAGCTGGTAGTGAAGAACAAGAAAGATTTTGAGTTCAAGGTCGATGACAGGATGAAAAAAATAGAGGGCGGCCTGAAAGCCGTTCTTCCAGCTTGTCAACCTCAAGAGACTGAGCGAATCAAAGAAATCGTTCAATCTGGGTTTGCTGAAGAAGAAGATTACTACTGATTCAAGTTGGAATCAGTGGATGATACCATCTAGATAATCCTGCTATTGTTGGAAGTGTAACATGCATGTTATTCGCAAGTCACCTTTTTCAAACAGTGTGTAATCTCTGTGACACAGAGTTATAGATGTGCTATATATGTGTTCTAATGCTTAAATCTTGCTTTTAGAAATGATGTGTCACACATGCTCAATTACACCTTATTATTTCTTCAGACTATGAATTATGAGGTCTGTGTAACGGCTCCCGCTCCGACTTCTATCTCGACCTTCTGGTTAGTGGATGACCTGCTTTAACTCCTGGGCCACGGGAGGGCAGTTCATTTTCAGGGCAGACATTTTTTTAATTCTTTATCCATTTGTATACAAGTAAATGTATAACTGGGAACATTCCACAGTCACAAGAGAATGACAGACTCCAAACCAAATTTTGTCCGACTTCTGCTGAATCCATAGCCTCAACCAGTGCTTGTGTTCTTGCTGAAAATAAAGGAATGACAATTCAAAAAATGCTCTTTTTCAACAGCGCATGATTTCAGTTAAACATGGGAGAACTGGGGATTTGTAACTGCTGCTGGTAAACAAATTCAACACGCCAACTTAGTTACTAAGTCATATACTAATACAGTAGATTCTACTGTTAGTAGTAGTAGTACAGTAGATTCTACTGTATTAGCAGCAATAATGTTGCCATCTCATGAAGCTAAAACTAGCTTATGCTCCACTTATTGTGTTATATCTTCATGGTGTAACTAACTCATGTTAATTACAGAGGAATGACGGACTACATTTCAATGCTGTTCTTCACAATAGGACTTGAAAAGTATGTACAAGATTTGGTACGACTTTGTCTTATATGTGCGCAATATAATTATCATACACACCCTCCAAAGCATGACCTAAACAGAATGGTTCCGACAATTACAGATTGACATGTGCCAAAGGTCGTAGATTATTCTTATATCTTAGTTGTCTTGGATCGTTTTTCAAAATGAAGTCATAATTAATTCCTCCAAGGAAAGAAAATGTACAAACCATAGTAAAATGTTTTAATGGAACATGTGATTCCTAGATTTGAAATTCCAGCTGGTATTGACTGCGTTCTCGATTAATAAACAACTAGCTCTAGCTCTTGGAATTAAATGGACGTTTCTAATTCCATATACCCTCCAAATTTCAGGTAGGACAAACAAACAGAACAATCAAGGACAAATTACTTAAGATACACACCAGTCAAATTCAATTCAATTTTATTTGTATAGAGCCAAATCACAACACACATTATCTCAAGGCACTTTACATAGTGAGGTCGAGACCTCACAATATTACAGAGAAACACAACAGTTCCCACAATGAGCAAACACTTTGGGACCACGGAGAAAAACAACAGGAAGACATTTCTGGCAGAACCGGACTCAGTCGGACTCATCTGCCTCGACCAGTTGGGGTGAGAGGAGAAAAATGTGGGGGAGGAGAGGTGGGCAGAAAGAGGGGGAGAAGGGAGGACAGGAGACTACAATTGTATATGTACATGACTTATTCTTATAGTGACTGTAGTGACTCCGTTCATAGTGATGATGCAGAAACTACAGATGTAACACAATTACAGGGATTGAAACAGAAGTACGTACTTTCTGAGTATCATTGACAGGTTATACAGTCGTTGCTTTACCCTCACCAGGAAGGAATCGCCCACATGGTTTTCAACCAGGAGACTGTGCCCTGGGTCAAAGTCTGAAACCTAGCCTATATAGGACGAAAAAACACAGGGTGTGGTTGGTGACAAGGACCACTGTCAGGGTTAAAGGACAACCACAATGGAACCTCACGAGTCAGATCAAGGCGGTCCCAATGGCAATGCCCTCTTGAAAATGATATGACACACCTATTCTCTCAAATGACCTAACTGTATGAATATTATAGTATCAGTCTTTCTTGCTGCGTGTGTTATAATCACGCTTTTCCAATCGTTTGCTCTATTCAATCAGACTGTTATGACTTCTCAACCGATGACGACAGATTATCGGGTTACATAATTAGGTGTTATTAAATAATACAAACAGCATTTTAACCACCGCTTAGTTTTATTTCTTGTATTCACCTCTGCTGAAGTGGAACTGGAATCAAATCTTTTTATATTAACAACATCACTTTTCACACTAGTAGGAAATATAGAGTGTTTGTTATAAGCTGTCAAAGAAACTTTCACTTGCCTTTGTATTACATGATATTAACGTACCTACTATAGAATTTTGTAATTCCCTATGGAGAAACATAACATCAATATAAACCTAAAATATGCAATCAGACCATTAGAGGGAGGCAGAGCAACATTTATTGGTGCAAAACATGGCTGTCCAAAATTTGTTGATATATTACTAGATATGCCAATCCCTGATTTAAATGATATCATTTGGCCTTGTGGAATACAGTATACTGGTACACTTATATTCCTAAAAACGGAAATGGGAGTTGCGCACCATATTGGATAGCGAAAAACAAGTCCACTTTAAGCGCATTATCAAGTTTGCCTACTCAAAAGCCAGTTGATAATGAAGTACTTTCAATTTTCAAGGAAAATGATGAGGATCTTATCGATCAGTAGGTTGAAGTATCTTTTATATTTTGATCACCCAATCACATCTCATTTTTGCTATAGGGAATTTTTTAAAAGTCAGTACATTAACAAACCAATCACGTTATGCCTTCTCATTACTTCCACAAACAACTGAGGAACTATTTTCTTGCATGGTTACACACATAATCATCTGTCTATGAAATGGGACAAAATGGCCATTGAAACACACCGCTTGCAAGTCTCATGAGTCTTGAAAATGTATTTTGAATTGAGTGGGTAAGAACATCAGCAGATGCAGCTTGATGTTGCAAATTAATATTAATTTACTATTAATTGACCTACTGTGTTTTGCTCCACTGTGGTTTAGTATCAAATAAACAGTGAGAGAACCAACGTCAGAAGTGCCACTGCTCCACTTAATCAGTAAATGTGAGCACAGGCAAATTCAATTCTTTAAAGTGTAAAAAATCTGCAAAAAACCAGCACTGGACTGAGTGTATATTTGTTTTGCATGCTCAAATTGATATCTAATAAGCTTTAGTGTTTTAATATGTGCGTGAGTTAGACAGAAACAGTTTGCGGGAAATTTAAATGCCACAATCCCACGTGGTATTTGGTGAGACGTTATTGAAAATTGGCTTTTTAATCAATTTCAATTAAAAATGAAAACAATTAAACAACAAACAAAACAAACATATTTAAATAAGTGGAGTGTATGCGTAATGGAGTTTTAGCTTTATAACGTTTTTTTTTGTGGCATCTTTGGACAACAAATTGATATGGATTCATATTTTGCAACCACCTGCAGGCTGACAGGAGGTGGCAGTGCAGTGTCGACTTATTTAACGTTTTCCCAGCAGCAGAAGAGTTCATGAAGCTGGCGGGGGAAGTCATTCGCTGAGACATTTTTTCTCCTGGTCACTTTTCCAGACCAGGTGAGGTCTTCTGTTATCACATGCAGCCTCTATCCAATACTTAAAAAAACTTTAACATAGACTCCAGTTACACATTTTATATAATTACAACAAAAAGACAAATTTGTGCTTTTGTATCCTGTCAACACGCAGCAACAACAACAACAACAACACTCCCACATGCTTCTTCCTCTAGTCAGTGATGTCATGCTGCTGCACGCTGTTGGTCTTGGTGTAACACTGAATGAAGAGCAGGATGAAAGTACATGTAGTACAAAAAAGAGCGTCCACGAGCTGTGTCCTGCGCAGGACACACTGAAGAGACACACACTTCTTCTTCCCTCTGCCTTTTCACTGTAACACCCTGTCCCCGTCTGACTCTCATCCATCCACCCTCGTCTCTCGTCCTCCCCTCTGTCCTTCTCCTGCTCTCGATCATTGTCAGAAAAATGGCATCAGCAGGGGCAGCATCAGTGCGTTACATAACAAAGGTTGTTTTGTTGGGATACAAGGGCCCTTTTGGCTGATGAGACTCGCGGCACGTAACCGATTATATGACTGAGGTATAATTTGTCCATTAATGAATCTGAGAGAAAGATTTTGCACAAACTAATGAACTCCATGTTCCTTTATTAATTTTGTTCATATCTCTTTGTCCATTGTTCAATGGACAGGCTTTAAAGAGTACTATTGACAAAGATACATTTTGACTGATTGCTGTATTTGAGCTATTTGAAGTTAAAACATACAAAACACAGCGGTTGACCAGCAATACCTCTCTGTGGGCGTCACATTTTGAATGTGTAAAGATTGTTAGGATGACCACACCACTGACATTGTGTTTCAGACTTGTGACCATGCCGTGAGGGTCAGTAATGAATGTAGTATTTGTGGAATGTACTGTATGCTGTTTGGTATTTTTTACGGTCAAAACGTTGTTGGGAGTTTTAATTACTTCACTTTGCTGTCTGTCATTCTATATAAGCGAAATCTGCACAGGTACAAATCTGATTTCTGAGGTTTGTTTTGTTTTGAAAACATCACAAATATTTTTTTAAGTACAGAAAGGATTGTGATCTCCCAATCTCCGATCACCCTTGATTTATTATTCTCTAGAGTTTTATTTCATAACCCGTGCAGGACTGATCGTATGTTCGTTTTGCATGCTCAAATTGATATCTGATAAGCTTTTGTGTTTTAATATGTTGTGAGTAAGACAGAAACAGTTTGTGGGAACTGGCTGCTGAGGACATTTAAATGCCACAATCCCACATGGCATTTGGTGAGAAGTTCTTGAAAATTGGCATTTTTATCAATATCAATAAAATGAAAAGAAATATTAAAATAAGTGGAGTGTATGTGTAATAGAGTTATAGGTTTATAATTTTTTTTCATTATAAGAAATTCATGTGGATTAATATATGGCAACCTCTTGAAGTCTGACAGCAGGTGGCAGTGTGGACTGAAGAGATTTACTGTTTTCACTGGTCTAGTCACTTTTCCAGAGCAGGTGAAGTATAACTGTCAAAAAACAGTTATTCTAGTCGTTGTATGTCGTCCACCAGGCCCTTACTCTGAATTTTATCTGAATTTTCAGACTTTTTATCTGAGTTGGTGCTTAGCACAGATAAAGTCATTATAGTGGGTGATTTCAACATTCATGTGGATGTTGCCAAACAACAGTCTTAGTTCTGCCTTTAATTTGCTCATAGACTCAATTGGTTTTACTCAACATGTAAACAAACCCACTCACTGTTTTAATCAAACACCTCGACCTCGTTCTGACATATGGCATAGACATTGAAAATCTTATAGTATTTCCCCAAAACCCTCTGTCCGATCACTACTTAGTTACATTTGAAAATTGATTATTAACTTTACTGAAGTTGGAGAAAAGTTCTATTACAGCAGGTGTCTATCAGAAAACTCTGTAAGTAAATTCAAAGAAAAAGTTCCATCGTTGTTTACTCCACTGCCATGTGTCGATACAGTGCAGGATAGTTATTAAAACTCTACTCCCACACAAATTGATGATGTTGTTGATAGTGCAGCAGCCTCCACACTCGACACTGTCGCCTCTCTGTCAAACAGAGGAGGATAGCTCCATGGTTTAATGGACAGACACGTGCTTTAAAACAGACGTCACGTAGGTTAGAAAGGAAGTGGTGTTCCAATAGTCTAGATGAGTCTCTCCTAGACTGGAAAAATAGTTTAATTACATATAAGAAAACCCTCCGAAATGCCAGAACCAATTATTATTCTTCACTAATAGAAGAAAATAAAAACAACCCCAGGTTCCTCTTCAGCACTGTAGCCAGGCTGACAGAGAGTAAAAGCTTAACTGAACAGTCTATTCCTCCAACTCTAAGTAGCAATGATTTCATGAGCTTCTTAACTAATACGATTATTACCCTCAGAGAAAAAATTGATCGGCTCCTTCCCACTAATAGCACAAACACACTGTCCACTGACTTCCTTTTCAGACTTTGCCCGTTTTTTATCGAGAATTTTTAATGTGTGGAACATGTTGGTGAAGGTGCGCTGGTTGCTGGAGGAGCCTGTGGTGTACCCTGGACGTCTGGACCCCCCCTGTTGGGCAGGAGTAGCAGTCTTTCAGACGTTCTGCAGAGCAGGGATCCTGACCCTGGGATCTGTTGTGGAACATACCGGTTCGCTCTGGACAATGCAGCTGCTCCAGCAGCAAAACTGAACGTGAGATCAGTCTGCATCATCAGCAGATTGCTGGAAATGTGGAAACGCAGTCTGACTGCTCACAAACTTTTAATGTTAAAAGATTATGGTGATGGTTTTATTGTACCAAACGCAAATGATCCGTGTCCATGCCTAGCTGTGCGCTCTGGTTTTAATGTGACTGACGGTCTCATCTCAGTCCACAACAGTCGTGGTTTTAATCTTGACCAGGACAAAGGTAAAGTGTTGAACAAGATGATGGTTGTGTGTCTGAATGAGAGAAAGTTGAATGAGCGGGTTGACACACCTTGGCGTGGTCATCTGCACCTGGGAGCTGAGGTCTCGCCGGCCTGGAGTAGCTTGTACAAGCCTCCACTGACCAAGAAGCTGGCTGACCTCCAGTGGCGACTGCTTCACGGGGCAGTAGCGGTCAACGCCTTCGTGTCCGTGATAGACGCAGACACCAGAGACGCGTCAGTCCACTTCCACTGTTTCCTCCTCTGCGAGTGTCTGCTGCCGTTCTTCTTGTTGCTGCAGAGTCTGTTCAGTAAAGCAGGAGAAAATTTCTCTGAACAAACATTTAAACTTGGTTTTAAGTACAAAAATGTATGAACACAAATGTCAGCTTTTTAATTTTCTCGAGACAGGCCAAAATGGCGATTTATATGAGTAAGGAGGAGAGAGATCGACGACTCGGTGGACATTGACCCACCTTACTGTTGACCAGAATGATCGAAGCGCGAGTAATGATAGATTTTAATTATTACAGAGCGATGAAAGACATGGATGAGTTCACCAGCAAGTGGACTTAAGGAGACGTCCTCTGCTCAGTGAAGGACAACAAGCTGCTTTTTCCTTTAAAACTACTGTGATCACATGATATTTATCTTATTTATTGATTTGATTTCAATCTGAAGACTGTTGTTTGTTTGTTTGTTTAGTTGTTTGACTAAAGCGGTGGTTGTACAACTGTCCCCTCCCTCCCTTCTCTCCTACTGTCTCGCCTCCCACCCTCTTTCCTCCCACCTCTCCTCTCTTCCCCATTTCTCTCCTCACTCCAACCGGTCGAGACAGATGGCCGCCCGCAACTGAGTCCGGTTCAGTCAGAGATTTCTTGTCGGCTTTGTTGGGTTTTCCCTTCAATATTGTAATATTGACCTCACGATGTAAAGTGCCTTGACACAATGTAATGATATGACGTCACACAAATGACGCTTCGCGTTAGTTCATGCGGGACACGGGAGGCACACGCCCCAGCCGCTGATTGAACAATCGCCATAAGTCACACACCAATCACAGCCATCCTCACTCAGGCCGGGACGTTTAAATATGACTCCCTCCGCACTGATCTGTGCACAGCAACGCTGCGAAGTGTGGTAACGAAAGCTGCTGTATTCATCATACTCACCACACTCGGGTCCGGACCAGGATCCAGCCGCAGTTCCTGCCGTCGCTTCATCGCCCAAGAAAGTTCTCCGAAGAGGAGCTGCTGTCGCCAACGCCGCTCTTAAAAACCAAGACTCTAAACATACGCCGACCGACGGGACGAAGACCCGGTCCTCGCCGCTCCGATCAACATGCAGTCCTCCCCTCGGCGGGATGGAAGTCCGCCTCCAGGTTTTGGAAACCCGCTCCGGTGTTATGGCCCAACTGGTTTCCGATTTAACTGGTTCCCGTACCTAGCAGCAGCAGATGTTATCCGCTTCAGTCAGCAGATTCGTCACTCTTTCACAAACATATTAGTGGCAATTTGCACGTCGCATCGGCTCGCATCTCATATCTACTGCGGCGAATATGATGGTATAAGTAAGCACTAATTTTCAGCCACCTACGTAAAAAATAAAGTGATGAAAATAAAATTCTTGCAAGATCGCATTGAACTGGAATCGATCTCACCACAGCAAAAGTCTCAAAACTGAGAGTCCTCGATAATCACCGTGAGCCACGACAACTCTGTGAGGTGCAGGTGTCCGTCACATATTGATAGATGATGTCATCCTCCGGGGAACACGTTGATTTGGGTTCACCTGAATCAACTGGTTACCTTCGGCTCCTCTCAGGAAATACACGAACTGATCAAGTGAACTGAAAAACTGAGAGAAAAGAGAAATCACGAAAAGTGTGTTAGATGCAGTGTCTACCTCTAAAATATGATTTTTCTCTATTTGGCCACCTTAACTTTGCTATGAGAATCATTCCCCAAGGCAGATCATCATATCTAGATTGTTGGACCTCTCAAAAACAGTGGACAAACTTCACAATACTGATGAAGGATGTAGATCTGACCTACGATTTTGGTCTCTGCTGTGCAAATTGGAACGGTATTTTCCTTTCTCACAACGACAATGCAGAAACGTCAGTCGCCTCGAAAATTTTACCAATGCAGCTCCTTCCATTGGTTTTGGATAGATTTAGAATCATCAATGGTTGCTGATATTCCGCCTAAAGAACTGCTCGCTCTTCCTTCTGATCTACATTCTACCGCATTTTGAGTTGTATCCCATTGTTGTTGCATGCATTCTCTGGGGCAACCTACGGTCTGGGAAACAAATCTGTGTTTTCTGTGATAACGAGGCTACTGTTAATATCATTAAAAAGGGTTGCACCAATCCCATTTATTAATAACATTTGTTAGACGACTAACATGGTTATATGTCCTAGGCAATTTCACACTCCGCGCAGCGCACCTGCCTAGCTTGGACAATAAAACTGCTTACTCCCTGTCCCGATTTTAAATTCCAGGAATTCAGAATATGCTGCGCCTCAGGGCCTGTGTGCCCAGCCTTTCCACAAACTCTGCTAGACTAGAAGATTCACTTCAGTCTTACGTGATCTCTGCATCTCATTACATGAGACTTGGACTTGCAAAGATTACAATAAAAGTATGACTCTGCATGGTCCCATTTCACTTCATTCTGCGCTGCTTTCTTCGTTCCTGCAATGCCCGTTAACATCCCTATGATTTGTACTTCATTGTTTACCGTTTTATTTAGCTGCTGGCTAAATACAGGGAGCATAATTGAGAATGGAGCCATCAGCGCCATTTATATGGTTGTTGCCCTGTGGGTCGATGACGTCATGTTCAATTCCTGTTCGTCCATTCAGATCTCCAGTTAGAAGCACGTTTCCCTGGGGCTGGAAATTTCTGAATGGATAGTGTCAAATACGTCTTCTTCAAAATAAGGAGAATCTACTGGGGGTAAATAGATTGCACAGAGATATAGATCTCTCTCAGTTATGGCTAGGGTTTGATCTAACCTCAGCCAAATATGGGATTTACCCTGTTTTACTGGTGAGATCTGATGACAAAGATCTCCTTTATACCACACCAAGATCCCCCCCGATGTTCTGCCCTTACGTATGTTTTTTGATTTTATAGAGGGCACCATGACTTCATTATATCCTTGGGGACAGTGAGTGAGCAAATCATTTTGACAGCATGTTTCTGTCAATACAATAATATCAACGTCTTTGATAAATTTCAGGAATTCAGAGTTTCCAGTCTTCAGCTCAAAGGTTGAAGAGTGGAGACCCTGAATATTCCAACAGCTTATATAAAATGAACGCATTTGAAAAAAATCAAAATGGACCTGTATAGTGGGACAAATATATATATATTTTTTATACATTTATAATACAAAATAATAATTTGATACAAATCTCATGGAAGTTTGTATTATTTTCACTAATAGTACCATTGTACTGACTACTACAATTACTCGTATTATTTTTACCAACTAACAGCAAAGTCCGTGGGTCCATGGCTACGCTGCCGTGGGTGGGGAGGGGGGCCAGGGGCAGGTGCTGGTGCATAGCTATGCTGCCGTGGATGGGGAGGGGGACCAGGTGGAGGTCCTGCTGGATAGCTCCGCATAGCTCTGCATAGTTCTGCTGTAAATGGGGTTTGTGGGCCGGTACTAAGGGGGGGTAAAGTAGCCTCCTCTGGTTGTGATTTATAGTGGTGGGTGGGCGGGGAGTGGGAGGTCGAGGCTGAGCTGTTGTGTCTCCTCACAGCAGGATGATCCTGGGGTGGTGATGGGAGGAGCAGGTCTGGGATGGTCTCTGATGCTCCTAGTGGAGGATCCTATGGCTGTGTCTTTGAGGGCCTTTGCAAAGATCTTCACCTTCTCTTTGTGAAGATAAGGTCCATCATAGAGGTCCCAGGTAAGGTGGAACATCCTCTTCTGATCTCCATGTTGATGTCATGAGGAGGGCTGTCTGTCCTAGGCAGTAGGGTGGAGATCACAATGCGAGTATCAGGGAATTCCTTACTGGCCTGGTCTGCCATTTTCCTCACTGCCTCAGCAGTGTTCTTTCGGAGGCTGTGCAGGTCTCTCTTCTCTCTGTCTCTCTCTCCCTCTCGCGGTCTCTCCCTCTCTCTCTCTCTATCTCTGTCTGTCTCTCTCTCTGTCTGTCTCAACGCAACAAATTTTGAATTGTGAAGTGTTTAACTAATGAACAGCTGTAAAATTATAATATATATTATATTTTTAATTTCAATTTTAATTTTTTTTAGTAATGAGTTCCTTGACATGTCCAGCGAAAACACAAAGGTGGGGTGGGGACTGTGTATCTCTGCAGTATTACTCATCTGCTCCTGTTTTTGCCCTAGTTTCACGAGAAGAGGAATATCGACACAACACAAACTCATTTCTTATAAATACATTTGGTATTTACATGATATAAATCTATTTTAAATAGATTTATGAATCCAACAAAACCTGTGAGACCCGGTTAAACTAAAAGAAGGTGACAACAAGGTAAATATATTTTGTCTTTCAATGCTGTCGACAGACGAGCAGAATATTTGGTGTGTGTGTGTGTGTGTGTGTGTGTGTGTGTGTGTGTGTGTGTGTGTGTGTGTGTGTGTGTGTGTCTTTCATTCGTGTCCCTCAGGTTGTGGCATGTTAAAACTTATTGTGCAGCAACATTTTATTCTCTCATGAGTGTCTTGAGTTTCGAGACGTTCTCTCCCTCTCTCTCTGTCCCTCCCTCTCTTTCTCCCTCCTATTCTCCCCCTCTCTCTCTCTGTGGGGGTGGGTGTATCATTCACTGTCCCTCGGGTTGTGGCATGTTAAAACTTATTGTGCAGCAACATATAATTTTTTTTAATAATGACTGTGAGAAAAATGAAACCAACAAGCAAGGACAGTGATTCTCAGGCCAAAAAAGTGGCGGGGTGTGAGCAGCAGTAATGAGAAAACAATTCAGTGTCAAGATGAGGAGCACCAGAATAGCACTGTGCAACCCGAGCAAAACAAAATCTGCATCGACCCGCTACCCTTGACCGATGCACTCTCTTTCCGAGCGGCAACGCATTCGAAATGTTGCTTGCAAAACAAAGGCGCGATTGTGACGTAGGTGCGGTTTGTACACAAGCATAGAGCCACGACAGTTTGTGTCGGGAATGTAAAAGGCTCGTGGCTATGCTCAGGAGAAGTACTTGTTTCCGGGGCCACAGTAGTTTGATGACATTGTGATTCAGATATGACAGAAAAAATCCCTAATCACTGGGACTAATGGCACTAACCCAGCCCCATTTGCTTCCTAGCCAGGCAAGGGCACACCATCACACAACAGACACACATTAATGAGCAGGCGCTTATCACAACGTATACGCATACGTTATATGCACACATCTACATTATACACGTACAAATATACAGCTACCTGTGTGTGTGTGTGTGTGTGTGTGTGTGTGTGTGTGTGTGTGTGTGTGTGTGTGTGTGTGTGTGTGTGTGTGTGTGTGTGTGTGTGTGTGTGTGTGTGTGTGTGTGTTTCTCTTTGTCTTTCATTCACTGTCCCTCAGGTTGTGGCATGTTAAAACTTATTGCGCAGCAACATTTCATTCTCTCATGAGTGTCTTGAGTTTCGAGATGTTCTCTCCCTCTCTCTCTGTCCCTCCCTCTCTTTCTCCCTCCTGTTCTCCCCCTCTCTCTCTGTGGGTGGGGGTGGCAGGGCGGGCGTAGATCATTTACTGTCCCTCAGGTTGTGGCATGTTAAAACTTATTGCGCAGCAACATTTCATTCTCCCATGAGTGTCTTGAGTTTTGAGACGTTCTCTCTCTCTCTCCCTGAAGCCTTGGCAGTGGGGAGATGGGCTGGAGGTCTCCCTCTCTTCCAGGTTGGTTGACCTGGAAGAGAGGGGGGTTAAAGTACCTGGGGGATCAAAGAACCACAGCCATGAACTGCGAAGGAGTAGTTGGAAAAGTGGAGGGTAAGTTAAGTGAATGGAGGTGACTGATTCCCCACATGTCCTTCAGAGGCAGGGTGCTTATCATTAATAACTTGGTAGCATACAGCCTCTGGCACATACTAAAATGTATGAAGCCCCCTGCTGGTCTTTTAAAAGAACATACAATCAACCATCTTAAAGTTTTTTTGGGACGATTTACACTGGTCTCCTCAATGTGTTTTATACTTGCCAAAGGAGGAGGGAGGGCAGGGATTCGTGGACTTAGAGACCTGGACAGCTGCTTTTAGACTACAGTTCATACAGAGGTTTTTATTTTGGAATGATGATGTCGTCTGGGCACCATTTTAAGCAGGTCTGAGTCTCGATGCTTCATTGTTTTTAGTGGACTGTGGTTTTATCCCTTTGTGTAAAATGCCTCATTTTTATCAAGGACTTTTTAAAGCATGGAAACGTTTAAAATGGTCCAGACTGGAACCTGCAGCATCTGTGTTCTGGCTCCTGGAGGAGCCTCTGGTGTGGGGGGCCCGGCTGGGTCTCCACGATGGCAGCAGACCCGGACTCACCGAGAGACTAACGAGAGCTGGAGTGACAAAACTGAGGGGGGTCGTGGAGGCTGCTGGTCCTGGTCTCCAGAACACAGAGGCAGTGGCCTCCCTGCCGGGCCTGAGGTCGGCCCGCCACACCAGGACCATTCTGAACGAGTGGAACAACAGACTGGACAGTGAAGACAAAGGGATGCTGCGGGACTATTTCAATGGGACATTGTTTTTTTAATAAATCATACTGACTCACCGGCACAAAATAAACCACGCACTGCTGCGGATTTTCAAATGCGAACTGGAAAAGGTTTGTACAGAAACTGTGTTCTGGCCACACACAGGAAGAAGCTGAGTGAGAGGAAGGACATGGTGTGGAAGGAAAGACTGCCACAAGACAGCGAGCCGGTGTGGAGACTCTTGTACAGGCCTCCACTGAACAAGAGGTCTGGAGACCTGCAGTGGAGGATCCTCCACGGGGCTCTGGCAGTGAATCTCTTTCTGTCCAAGATAAATCCCACCGTGTCCTCCACATGTCCATTCTGTCCACACACGGAGACCATTGTTCACTGTTATCTGGACTGTCACAGAATGAAACCTCTTTTTGACATTTTAAAAACCGTGTTTTTGGACTGTGGGGAGGTTTTTACAGAGACTGCTTCTATTTTTGGTGCTGGCTACAGAAAACAAGATGCAAAGAAGTGGCAATTGTTGAATTTAGTTGTTGGTCAGGCCAAACTGTCGATCTATAAAAGCAGAAAAAACAAGATAGAAAATGTGTCCAGACAAGAGCTGAAAAAAATGTACGTGTCTCTGGTGGGAGTGAGAGTGGATTTCAGATTCCTCTCTCTGATGAAGGACATACAGGAGTGTTTAAACCAGTGGTGTTTCACCACGGCTGTGTGTTCAGCTCATCTTTCACTCAGTGTTTTTATGACTATTTATTTAATACATTCATTTATCCGTGTGTGTGTGTGTGTGTGTGTGTGTGTGTGTGTGTGTGTGTGTGTGTGTGTGTGTGTGTGTGTGTGTGTGTGTGTGTGTGTGTGTGTGTGTGTGTGTGTGTGTGTGTGTGTGTGTGTGTGTGTGTGTGCTTTTTTCATTGCCCCTTAGGTGTTGGCATGTTAAAACTTATTGCGAAGCAACATTTAATTTTCCCATGATTGTCTTGAGTTTCGAGACGTTCTGTCCCTCTCTCTCTGTCCCTCCCTCTCTTTCTCCCCCTCTATCTGGCTCTCTCTGTGTGTGTGTGTGTGTGTGTCTTTGATTTACTGTCCCTCAGGTTGTGGCATGTTAAAACTTATTGTGCAGCAACATTTCATTCTCTCACGAGAGTCTTGAGTTTCGAGACGTTCTCTCTCTCTCCCTGAAGCCTTGGCAGTGGGGAGATGGGCTGGAGGTCTCCCTCTCTTCCAGGTGGGTTAAAGTACCTGGGGGATCAAAGAACCACAGCCATGAACTGGGAAGGAAGAGTTTGAAAAGTGGAGGGTAAGTAAAGTAAATGGAGGTGACTGATTCCCCACATGTCCTTCAGAGGCAGGGTGCTTATCATTAATAACTTGGTAACATCCAGCCTCTGGCACAAACTAGAATGTATGGAGCCCCCTGCTGGTCTTTTAAAAAACATACAGTCAACCATCTTAAAGTTTTTTTGGGACGATTTACAAGGAAGGACATGGTGTGGAAGGAAAGACTGCCACAAGACAGCGAGCCGGTGTGGAGACTCTTGTACAGGCCTCCGCTGAACAAGAGGTCTGGAGACCTGCAGTGGAGGATCCTCCACGGGGCTCTGGCAGTGAATCTCTTTCTGTCCAAGATAAATCCCACCGTGTCCTCCACATGTCCATTCTGTCCACACACGGAGACCATTGTTCACTGTTATCTGGACTGTCACAGAATGAAACCTCTTTTTGACATTTTAAAAACCGTGTTTTTGGACTGTGGGGAGGTTTTTACAGAGACTGCTTCTATTTTTGGTGCTGGCTACAGAAAACAAGATGCAAAGAAGTGGCAATTGTTGAATTTTGTTGTTGGTCAGGCCAAACTGTCGATCTATAAAAGCAGAAAAAACAAGATAGAAAATGTGTCCGGACAAGAGCTGAAAAAAATGTACATGTCTCTGGTGGGAGTGAGAGTGGATTTCAGATTCCTCTCTCTGATGAAGGACATACAGGAGTGTTTAAACCAGTGGTGTTTCACCACGGCTGTGTGTTCAGCTCATCTTTCACTCAGTGTTTTTATGACTATTTATTTAATACATTCATTTATCCATTTTTATGTATTTATTTTTTGTGCGTGTGTGTTTTTCATTGCCCCTCAGGTTGTGGCATGTTAAAACTTATTGCGAAGCAACATTCAACTTTCCCATTAGTGTCTTGAGTTTCGAGACGTTCTGTCCCTCCCTCTCTGGCTCTCTCTGTGTGTGTGTGTGTGTGTGTGTGTGTGTGTGTGTGTGTGTGTGTGTGTGTGTGTGTGTGTGTGTGTGTGTGTGTGTGTGTGTGTGTGTGTGTGTGTGTGTGTGTGTGTGTGTGTGTGTGTGTGTGTGTGTGTGTGTGTGTGTGTGTGTGTGTTTCACTGTCTCTCAGGTTGTGGCATGTAAAACTTATTGTGCAGCAACATATAATTTTTTCTAACAGTCTTCTCATAATGACTGTGAGAAAAATAAAACAAACAAGCAAGGACAGTGATTCTCAGGCCAAAAAAAATTGGCGGGGTGTGAGCAGCTTTCTATACAAGATAAATCCCACCGTGTCCTCCACATGTCCATTCTGTCCACACACGGAGACCATTGTTCACTGTTATCTGGACTGTCACAGAATGAAACCTCTTTTTGACATTTTAAAAACCGTGTTTTTGGACTGTGGGGAGGTTTTTACAGAGACTGGTTTTATTTTTGGTGCTGGCTACAGAAAACAAGATGCAAAGAAGTGGCAATTGTTGAATTTTGTTGTTGGTCAGGCCAAACTGTCGATCTATAAAAGCAGAAAAAAACAGATAGAAAATGTGTCCGGACAAGAGCTGACAAAAATGTACGTGTCTCTGGTGGGAGTGAGAGTGGATTTCAGATTCCTCTCTCTGATGAAGGACATACAGGAGTGTTTAAACCAGTGGTGTTTCACCACGGCTGTGTGTTCAGCTCATCTTTCACTCAGTGTTTTTATGACTATTTATTTAATACATTCATTTATTTAATTAAATTTGTTTAAATGTTTGTGCATTTGTAAAAAAAAAACAAACGTGATGTTCTGATGAATTTTTAATAATCATTAAAATCATTTTCAAAATCAAATAAATCTCTGTCCCTCTCTGTCTGTCTGTGTGTCTGTCTCATTCTTTCACTGTCCCTCAGGTTGTCGCATGTTAAAACTTATTGCGCAGCAACATTTGCTCGGTCTCCTTCTCCCTTGAGTTTCTTGAGTTTTGAGACGTCGCTGAGCTCTTTGAAATCTGAAGTCACAGAGTTGAATTTTTTGAAATAAGTATTCCTTGTTTCACTGAATGTTTTACAGTGTAGGAGAAAGAAGACGTAGGGGACTCTTTTCTGGGCTCAGCTCTTGAGTGTGTAGGGCTTTGGAGTGGAGGGTGTCTCGGGGGCTTGTTAAAAAAGTTGAGCGTTCTCTTTTGAATGTTTATGTTCAGTGGGTATCTGCCTAATTCTTCTATACATGCGTTTGTTGCTGTGAACATGTAAAATGTATCTGCAGAATTCTGCATGTAAGCATTCTGTTGGATGATTGTCCCAACGGGTGAAACTCTGATGACTGAGTGGGCCCCACACACCACTACCGTACAGTGCAATGGGCTGGATGGATTATCTAAATTGCATTTAGGGCTTGTCCAGCTTTTTCTTTCAGTGCGTTCACTGCCATGTTGAAACTCCCTGATGCAGTGATGGTTATACCAAGGTAGGTATAACTCATAGTACGTTCAGATGATATGGTTGTTTATGGTGAATTGGTGTTTGTTCTCTTGGCATCTGGGGCGTTTTTGAAAGATCATTTAATTAGTTTTCTTCATATTTACAGCCAGGGCCCAGTTCTGACAGTACTTTTCTTCTATGTCCAGCTGTTGCTGTAGTCCTTATTCAGTACGACAGTCGAACAGCTGTAAAATGATAACCATTTCAAACAGGTGCACTCCAAATTTAGGGATGGCTGGTTTGACCAAAGAGATATAAATGATGTGTGTTTGTGTGTGTTTGTGTGTGTGTGTGTCACGTGCTTTCAGAGAGGGACCCGCCCCCCAATCAAAGTGCTATAAATCTTCAGTCTCCATCCGACTGAGTTCCACTTGTTCCTGATCCTCCGCATCCCGAACCAAGACGAACCACACGGGTAAGAACATTTAACGATTTTCATACTAAATACATTTGCAGATTGTTTTGCAATCGAATATATACCTGCTGCTGTAACACCGGGATCGATATACCTATCTATCTCTATATATCATGAATATGCAAACCTATCCATTCATTCTATTTCTACTACTGAGTCAAATCAGACCATCGGTTGTGTTGTTACATTCCCGACACGTTCTTTTTACTTTGCTATTCATGAGCTGCCCTATTCTCATCTGTCCTAATCCACCGTCAGCCACATGTTGTCGAGGTTCAGGGCAGAACACCCTTTCACTTCAAGTTTCCCTCTTTGCGAGAGAGAGAGAGAGAGGGAGAGGGAAAGAGAGAGATTTGATTTTTGAAAACAACTTTTATTAAAAAATTCACCAGAAACATCAGGGTTGTTTTACAAATGCCCCAAAAATAAAAACCCAAAATAAGTCAAAGAATGCATTAAATAAAATAAAGTCATAAAAACACAGAGTGAAAGATGAGCTCAATGTCCGGAGAAGGGTCTCCCAAAATCGGGGGTTTCGGTCCCATTGAAATAGTCCCGCAGCATCCCTTTGTTTTCACTGTCCAGTCTGTTGTTCCACTCGTTCAGAATGGTCCTGGTGTGGCGGGCCGACCTCAGGCCCGGCAGAGACAGACAGACAGAGAGACAGACAGAGAGACAGACACAGAGAGAGAGAGAGAGAGGGAGAAAGAGAAGGCAGAGGGAGGGAGAGAGAGCAGGAGGGACAGAGAGATTGATTTTTAAAGAAACCTTTTTTTAATTAATTTTTCAAACAAACTGAATTAAAACATTTCAAACAAACAAACAAACAAATAAACAAACAAACAACATTCATCAGATTGAAGTCAGTCAATAAATAGATAAATAAGATAAACATCATATGATCACAGTAGAGTTAAGGAAAAAGCAGCTTGTTGTTGACGTCAGATTTCAAAGAGCTCAACGACGTCTCAAAACTCAAGAAACTCATGGGAGAAGGAGACAGAGCAAATGTTGCTGCGCAATAAGTTTTAACATGCCACAACCTGAGGGACAGTGAATGAAACACACACACACACACACACACACACACACACACACACACACACACACACACACACACACACACACACACACACACACACACACACACACACACACACACACACACACACACACACACACACACACACACACACACACACACACACACACACACAGTTTATACTGTGTGTATATATAATGAATATAATCAATCTTACTGTTGTGTTCCTGTTTGTGTTACTGTTTGTGTTACTGTTTGTGTTACTGTTTGTTGTGTTCCGTCTGAATGTTTGTACAATTGTATGTTTATGCTTTGGCAACATCGTTGTTTGAAACTTTCATGCCAATAAAGCTTTTTGAATTGAATTGAGAGACAGAGAGAGAGGGAGGGTGAGAGACAGACAGACAGAGAAGAGGACGTCTCAAAACTCAAGAAACTCATGGAAGAATGAAATGTTGCTGCGCAATAAGTTTTAACATGCCACAACCTGATGGACAGTGAATGAACGACACACACACACACACACACACACACACACACACACACACGTTGGGACAATCATCCAACAGAATGCTTACATGCAGAATTCTGCAGATACATTTTACATGTTCACAGAAACACACCAACAAACGCATGTATAGCAGAAGTAGGCAGATACCCACTGAACATAAACATTCAAAAGAGAACGCTCAACTTTTTTAACCACCTGAAATCCAGCCCCCGAGACACCCTCCACTCCAAAGCCCTACACACTCAAGAGCTGAGCCCAGAAAAGAGTCCCCTATGTCAGTTGGTCCTGAGGCTAACAGCCCCCTCTCAGACCCAGTCTGACCTGCCTCACAACAACACTGCTCTCCAAACACCAGTCAGACTCAATCAAATCATAACACAATGTAAAGAAACCTATCTGGAACATTGGAAAGAAGAAACTAAAAGCCAGAGTACATTAGAATGTTGTCCGGCCCTAAAAAGAGATTATACATTAGCAGAATATCTCTCTACTGTCAGAGATAGAAAGCAGAGACAGATCCTGAGCAGGTTCAGGCTCAGTGACCACAAAGTGACCATCGAAACAGGAAGACACAAAAAAACATGGCAACCAAAAGAAAACAGGACATGTGGTCACTGTTCCACTGGTGAGGTTGTGACGGAGATGCACTTTCTCCTACACTGTAAAACATTCAGTGAAACAAGGAATACTTATTTCAAAAAATTCAACTCTGTGACGTCAGATTTCAAAGAGCTCAGCGACGACTCAAAACTCAAGAAACTCAAGGGAGAAGGAGACAGAGCAAATGTTGCTGCGCAATAAGTTTTAACATGCGACAACATGAGGGACAGTGAAAGAAACACACACACACACACACACACACACACACACACACACACACACACACACACACACACACACACACACACACACACACATTCACCAGAACATCACGTTTTTTTTTTACAAATGCACTAAAAATAAAAAAATAAAATAAATGAATGTATTGAATAAATTAAGTCATAAAAACACAGAGTGAACGATGAGCTCTTCCTCCTTCACTTAACACACAGCCAACATGTGGTCACTGTTCCACAGGTGAGGTTGAGACGGAGATGCACTTTCTCCTACACTGTAAAACATTCAGTGAAACAAGGAATACTTATTTCAAAAAATTCAACTCTGTGATGTCAGATTTCAAAGAGCTCAACGACGTCTCAAAACTCAAGAAACTCAAGGGAGAAGGAGACAGAGCAAATGTTGCTGCACAATAAGTTTTAACATGCGACAACATGAGGGACAGTGAAAGAATGACACACACACACACACACACACACACACTTTATACTGAATATATAATAAATATAATCAATCTTAATGTTGTTAATGTTTGTGTTACTGTTTGTTGTGTTCCGTCCGAATGTTCGTACAATTGTATGTTTATGCTTTGGCAACATCGTTGTTTATAACTTCCATGCCAATAAATATTTTTGAATTGAATTGAATTGAGAGACAGACAGAGATTTTTTAAAATTTGAAATCAACTTTTATTAGGCTTTTTTTTCTCAACTGTACACAGTGTACCAAGTCATTTCCTAGTAAATAATTTTCAAAAATAAATTTCAAAAAAATATATAATTCACATCAGGTAATTTGCATAAGTGAGTTTCCCAGCTGTGACAGAACACAAACTGTTATTAAAGCACCGCAGATCTTTAAAAGAGTCAAGGTCACCTGCTGTTCTGTAGAAACTAAAATCAACCAACAGTCTGGCTTTGATCAGGTTAACACAGACAGGGGCCGACTCAACATGGAGGTTTCCCTCCACCTTCCTCTTTCTGCGGACGTACACCTCCATCTTGACTTGCCCTAAAACGAAGTGGAGTATCCTCCACTGTAAGTCCCCATGCCTCTTAGTGAAGGTTTGTATAAAGACCTCCGCTGGGGTCTGGATCCCGGGTCCAGCCCTAGGTATCCCCTCCACGCAGTGTCAGTCCGTCCGTTCAGTTTTTGTCTGTTCAAAACTTTTACCAAAATTTTATAAAAGCTTTTCCCCGATCCTCCCTCCAGGGAGACCGGGTTGACTGGATTTAAAAGAGGACCAGAGTAATCCTTAAAATCCTCAGCCAGAAAACTGTTAGGAAAAGGGTCCTCTGTGTTTGGCGACGATCCATCAGTGAACGTTTTTAACGGCAGGAAGTTTTGATCGGTCAGTATTTCCTTCCAGTAATCCAGCAGTTTTTTTAATAATCCTGATGGATCTAACTCCCAGCCAACTCCACCACCTGGCCCAGCATGGAAACCCTCACAGTCTGCAGCAGTCTGGACAATGTGGCCCCTGCCCAGCTGGGATGGTTCAGTACAGTCCCGTACAGGGCGGGCACCTTATTGTCATCCAATAAAAACAGGCTCAAATCAAGTCCCAAGCTGTTAAAGTGCCTCAGGGAGAGAGAGGGAGAGAGAGAGGTAGAAAGAGAGGGAGGGACAGAGAGAGAGAGAGAGGGAGGGGGGGAGAAAGACAGAGAGAGGTAGAGGGAGAGAGAGAGAGAGAGTCACTACTTAAAAAAGCTTTGCTTAAAATTATATCCACAGTTCTATCTCGTGTCAGAGCTTGTTTGGCTAAAGAATCCATCGTTTCATTCCCCTCGATGCCCTTGTGAGCTGAGACCCACTTAATCCTGACTTCTTCTAACATTCTATTAATTTCATATGTAGTATATCTGGCCTGCAATGAGAACAATACCAATAATGAATCTGAGCAAACAATGGCCCTTTTAAGATTGTTCGGTTCTGTCCACTGCAGTGTGATAACAATGGCTAACATCTCAACTGTATAGACAGCCAAATTATTTTATTTTCCTTTAGGTTACTATTTTAATCTGGGACAACAAAAGCAAATCCAATTCTTCCATCCTCCAGCTTCTTTGAACCATCTGTATACATTTGAACAAACAGGTCTTAGTCTTTCATCAACTAAATTTCTTTTTTTCCATATCTTATTTTCTCTATAATATATAAATCAGGGGGAATTACCATGTGGGAGTTACTGGTCAAGTAACTGTGGCACTGTATCTTTTCTCACCTTGTGCCAATTTAATCACTGCCCTAGCATAAAATTGTCCCTTAACTTTTTCACTTTGGTGGCACAGTCCAAGGGCCTTCACACTTGGACTGCTAATCCTAGAGATGTGCTAATAGCCCCCATGAAATATCTAAGACCTCCTATTAAACATCTTTTAATAGAAGTCACAGCTGGTATAGTTTAGTTTAATGTTACAGCACCAGGTGTCAGTCACACAACAAAATAATAAGAAATACAAATGTAAAAATATATATATATATATATATATATATATATATATATATATATATGCGTGACATCTTATGTCTGTGCTTTTTTAACAGCATAAAACATGGACAATCAAATCGCAAAGACCACGCAGAGTCTTACCACTGCATCAGAGATGAGGGAAACCACCAAGATGCTGATGCAGCCCAATGCAAACTGGGAGGAGTATCTGACTCCTGCTCCGCTCTCTATCGCCATCTTGGGGGAGCTCGTCTTCATCTCCTCATGTGAAGACTTCTCCATCAACAAGAACCCCCCACCAAAGGGCTTCCAGTACATTAAGTATCCAGACTCCTTCAGGGCATGTCTTATGCAAATCTGTAACTCAGGCTGGCAAGCATTCAATGAGGCTCACAAGAATATGGATCAGATCCGTATTCACACAGACACCGTCCCTGCATACATGAAGGCAGCAGTCAACACTCTTTTCAATGGCACTGATGAGGTTATTCAAGCTCTCCTGCCAAACCAACTGGAGAGCATCCGCACCATTGCAGATGAATGTGTGACACTAGCAAACAGTGTTGAAAATAAGTATTCTGATGTCATCAAGTTAATTCAGGAGTTGTTGGAGGCCTGTGTCAATGCATCAAACTTTTACGGCGAAGAGCTAGAAAACATTAAGCAGAAAATGGAGGAAAACAAATTGAAGGAGCAGACTTCCAAAAAGCTAAATGAACAGTCCAAGAAAGCAATGGATGAAATGGCAAAGCAGATGGGAGAGGCACAAGAGAAATACAATCAATCCATGGATTCCCTTCCCTCCGGGTGGGATATCATTGGCATGGATTTCGTCGAAGGAATCACATCATCCCTGACAGCAGTAATGCATGGATGCGCTTCTGTTATAACTGGTGATGGAAAGGGAGCAGGTGGATCAGTCACTCAGCAATCAGGCGATAACATTGAAGATAAGAAAGGTGACAAGGTCACAAATATGAATGTCTACAGCAAGTCCGAAGAGATTTTGAAGCTTGCATCGCAACTCAATGGGTTTGTCGAAGGAAGTGAAATAGACTGGACGAACCTGTATGATCAGAAACACAAAAAAACAAGGAGTTCATGGCACAAGAGCCAATTCAGTAGGATCTCTGAGGATTTGAAGAAGAATCCAAAGGGCAACCTATGCACAAGTGTTCTGTCTCTCTGTAAAAAAAGCATCGGCATTTGTGATAAGCTGGCACAGTATACCCCAGGTCAAAAGTGGGATAAGAACCAAACTAAACAGCTGATAGAGGAAATTCAGGGGTTGACTGATGATGCACGCAAATTTGACTCTGAGAGCAAAAGCAAATTAGGCTCCCCAGCTCTTGGCCCTAAACCACCGATGATGTACAAAGCAGATAACGGCCCACAATCCAAATCTGCCGGTCAGACAGCATCTGACAATGCCCGTTTCGCTATCGAGCAGAGCAAAGAACAACTCAAACAAACACGGGAGTCATATGAGAAGTCATTGGAGAACATGGAGAAGAACCAGAAGGAGCTGACTGATATTCTGATTGAAATGCAGAACTGCAAAATCAAAGAGATTGACTTCAACACCACCATCAAAATGCTAGTCAAGGGTCTCGATGCCATGGGCAGAGTCAAAGAGCAGTGGGAGAAGATGGTGCGCTTCTTCCAGATGGTTTCCACCATCATCAGAACCAGCCTCAGCAAGACACTGCACAATTTTGTCACTACATCGAATGATACTAAGAAACTAAGTTACGATGGCAAGCTCTTCGCAAAAGATCTCCTGTACACACAGGCCTTCCAAGCCTCAAACATTGCCAGCCTGGTGCACATGATCGCGGGGACCTACACTCAAGTGTCCAGCAAGTACCTGATGGACAGAGTGAGCAGCCTGGGCAAACTCATGGCCATGGATAAGGAGAATCCAGAGTTCCTTGTAGAGCGTCAGAAGCTGCAGGACGACTGCCAGGCAGCCCAGCTAGGAATTCTGCAGCTGGTAGTGAAGAACAAGAAAGATTTTGAGATCAAGGTCGATGACAGGATGAAAAAAATAGAGGACGGCCTGAAAGCCGTTCTTCCAACTTGTCGACCTCAAGAGACTGAGCGAATCAAAGAAATCGTCAAATCTGGGTTTGCTGGACAAGAAGATTACTGCTGATTCAAGTTGGAATCAGTGGATGATACCATCTAGATAATCCTGCTATTGTTGGAAGTGTAACATGCATGTTATTCGCAAGTCACCTTTTTCAAACAGTGTGTAATCTGTGACACAGAGTTATAGATGTGCTATATATGTGTTCTTATGTTTAATCTTGCTTTTAGAAATGATGTGTCACACATGCTCAATTACACCTTATTATTTCTATCAATTATGACTATCAATTATGAGGTCTGTGTAACAGCTCCCGCTCCGACTTCTATCTCTTGCATTTTTCTTTGAGTTTCCTCCTCCCTGTTTGAGTGTGTTGTTTGTCAACACAGCTGTCAGGGGCAATTTAGGGTTATGTTTCTTGCCCGAAGGACAATTGTTTTGGACTGGAGGACCCGGGGTTTTAAATCATCAACCTTCTGGTTAGTGGATGACCCGCTATAACTCCTGGGCCACGGGAGGGCAATTAATTATCAGGCCAGATATTTTTTTTAATTCTTTATCCATTTGTATACAAGTAAATGTATAACTGGGAACATTCCACAATCACAAGAGAAGGACAGACTCCAAACCAAATTTTGTCCGACTAATCAAAAATTGACATTTTCTAAAAATGAATGATTTTGTCTTACATTGTGATGGTTCATCAATGTGCCCTGATGATAAAACTATTCTATCCGGTTATGCTATTGTTTTGTATTGAAAAAATAGAGGTTGTTGTATCATTAAAACAAACTGCTGAATCCATAGCCTTAAGCAGTGCTTGTGTTCTTGCTGAAAATAAAGGAATGACAATTAAAAAAAAGGCTCTTTTTCAACAGCGGATGATTTGTTAAATCGTGGGAGAACTGGGGATTTGTACCTGCTGCTGGTAAACCAATTCAACATGCCGACTTAGTTACTAAGTCATAGCAACAATAATGTTGCCATCTCATAAAGTCCTAGTAAAATGAGTAGGGTATTCAAGAGTAGAATCAGAAGAAGCAAGGGGAAACAATTGAGAAGATGAATATGCTAAAGATGCATCAATAAATGGTTCTTTACTACCTTGGATCAATATTGCTCTGACAAGATTTGGTACGACATTGTCTTACATGTGCGCAATATAATTAACATACACACCCTCCAAAGCATGACCTAAACAGGATGGTTCCGACAATTGCCAAAGGTCGGAGATTATTCTTATTATTCTTATCCTAAATTGTCTTGGGTCGTTTTTCAAAATTAATTCATAATTAATTCCTGCAAGGAAAGAAAATCCACAAACCATAGTAAAATGTTTTAATGGAACATGTGATTCCTAGATTTGAAATTCCAGCTGGTATTGACTCAGAAAATGGAAATCCATTGCCTTCTCGATTAATAAACAACTAGCTCTAGCTCTTGGAATTAAATGGACATTTCTAATTCCATATACCCTCCAAATTTCAGGTAGGACAAACAAACAGAACAATCAAGGACAAATTACTTAAGATACACACTAGTCAAATTCAATTCAATTTTATTTGCATAGAGCCAAATCACAACACACATTATCTCAAGGCACTTTACATAGTGAGGTCGAGACCTCACAATATTACAGAGAAACACAACAGTTCCCACAATGAGCAAACACTTTGGGACCATGGAGAAAAACAACAGGAAGACATTTCTGGCAGAGCCGGACTCAGTCGGACTCATCTGCCTCGACCAGTTGGGATGAGAGGAGAAAAATGTGGGGGAGGAGAGGTGGGCAGAAAGAGGGGGAGAAAGGAGGAGGGGAGATTACAATTGTATATGTACATGACTTATTCTTATAGTGACTGTAGTGACTCCGTTCATAGTGATGATGCAGAAACTACAGATGTAACACAATTACAGGGATTGAAACAGAAGTACGTACTTTCTGAGTATCATTGACAGGTTATACAGTCGTTGCTTTACCCTCACCAGGAAGGAATCGCCCACATGGTTTTCAACCAGGAGACTGTGCCCTGGGTCAAAGTCTGAAACCTAGCCTATATAGGACGAAAAAACACAGGGTGTGGTTGGTGACAAGGACCACTGTCAGGGTTAAAGGACAACCACAATGGAACCTCACGAGTCAGATCAAGGCGGTCCCAATGGCAATGCCCTCTTGAAAATGATATGACACACCTATTCTCTCAAATGACCTAACTATGAATATTATAGTATCAGTCTTTCTTGCTGCGTGTGTTATAATCACGCTTTTCCAATCGTTTGCTCTATTCAATCAGACTGTTATGACTTCTCAACCGATGACGACAGATTATCGGGTTACATAATTAGGTGTTATTAAATAATACTAACAGCTCAGACTGTGCATTTTAACCACCGCTTAGTTCCATTGCTTGTATTCACCTCTGCTGAAGTGGAACTGGAATCAAACCTTTTTATATTAACAACATCACTTTTCACACTAGTAGGAAATATATAGTGTTTGTTATAAGCTGTCAAAGAAACTTTCACTTGCCTTTGTATTACATGATATTAACGTACCTACTATAGAATTTTGTAATTCCCTATGGAGAAACATAACACCAATATAAACCTAAAATATGCAGCAACATTTATTGGTGCAAAACACGACTGTCCAAAATTTGTTCATATATTACAAGATATGCCAATCCCTGATTTAAATGATATCATTTGGCCTTGTGGAATACAGTATACTTGTACACTTATATTCCTTAAAAACGGAAATGGGAGTTGCGCACCATATTGGATAGCGAAAAACAAGTCCACTTTAAGCGCATTATCAAGTTTGCCTACTCAAAAGCCAGTTGACAAATCACGTTATGCCTTCTCATTACTTCCACAAACAACTGAGGAACTATTTTCTTGCATCACTACACACATAATCATCTATCTATGAAATGGGACAAAATGGGACACCAGGCATTGAAACACGCCGCTTGCAAGTCTCATGAGTCTTGAAAATGTATTTTGACTTGAGTGGGTAAGAACATCAGCAGATGCAGCTTGATGTTGAAATTTAATATTCATTTACTATTAATTGACCTACTGTGTTTTGCTCCACTGAGGTTTAGTATCAAATAAACAGTGAGAGAACTGACGTCAGAAGTGCCACTGCTCCACTTAATCGGTAAATGTGAGCACAGGCAAATTCAATTCTTAAAGTGTACTAGTGACACGGGTACATGTTGGCTGACTGCTGTATTTCAGTCATTTGAAATCAAAACATTCTAAAGACAGAGATTGACCAGCAATACCTCTCTGTGGGCGTCACATGTGGGTGACTGACATTCACTGCCCCCCCTCACCATACTCAACAGCACTGTCGGCTTTGGACTCCTTCAGGTTTCTAGGATCTACTATCTCCCTGAAGTGGGAGTCCAACATCAATACAGTCATCAAAAAGGCCCAGCAGAGGATGTACTTCCTGCGCCAGCTCAGGAAGTACAACCTGCCTCAGGAGCTGCTGATCCAGTTTTACACTGCAGTCGTCGAATCTGTTCTCTGCACTTCAATACCTGTCTGGTTTGGATCGGCCACCAAACAAGACAGGAACAGACTCCAACGGACAGTCAGGTCTGCGGAAAGGATAATCGGTGCCGACATGCCCACTATCCAGGACCTGTACTCCTCCAGAGTCAGGAAACGGGCAGGAAAAATCACTGCTGACCCCTCCCACCCTGGACATCACCTGTTCCAACTTCTCCCCTCTGGTAGACGATACAGAACACTGTTCACCAGAACCAGCAGACACGTGAACAGTTTCTTCCCTCAGGCTGTCACGATGATGAACAGTTGATATCATAGTGACATGAACAATCCTCTCATAACAATAAACCCATATTTATTACAGCACCCTCTTGCACAATGCACCATTGCACTACTCATGTTTACAATTTTTATTCTTATTCTTATTTGTTTAATATATACACTTTTTTTATCCTGTATATAATAAGTTAATGTTATATGTTTGTGTGTACCTGTAAATTGAGAGAGTGTAAAAAAGCCGGAGTCAAATTCCTTGTACGTGTCACTTGGCCAATAAAACCGATTCTGATCTTCTGATCTTTTGATTCTGTTTCAGACTTGAGACCATGCAGTGGGGGTCAGTGATGAATGTAGTATTGGTGCAATGTTCTGTATGTAATTTGGTATTTATACAGTCAAAACAGTATATCAATTACTCCCTCTTTGGACAAAAAATTAATATTGATTCATATTTTGCAACCACCTGCAGGCTGACAGGAGGTGGCAGAGCAGTGTCGACTTATTTAATGTTTTCCCAGCAGCAGAAGAGTTCATGAAGCTGAACCGGCGGGGTAAGTCATTCGCTGAGACTTTTTTTTCTGGTCACTTTTCCAGACCAGGTGAGGTCTGTTGTGCTCTTTACTTCACTGAAATGCTTTAATACGGCCACGCACACAAGCTCCTCTACTTTATATAGAGTTCATCAAAATTCATCTTATTATTGGTTGTTTGCTTCTACGTTTCGACCAATAGGCACAGTGTTGCTATGCCCTATCGATCTGCTGATTGGCTGTCGCGGCTGTCATTTATTCACCAAGCCAATTTATCTGTGAGTCGCATGTCAAGATAATTCACATCGTGCGGAATGTGGGCTTTGCTTCGACCTGTTATGATTTGTTCCCCCCTCAGCTATTTCCGCATGGGTGCGAGTGTCTCACAGAGAACAATATCGCAATAACTTCTGTGTGACCGTGCTACGAAAAAAGCAGCGTTGTGATGGTTACCGACCGTGTGAATTGTGTTTATTAAACGACGTCATAATGGTAAATCGTTTCACAGAGCCCTGCGTTATGTATATATTTTTTTTTTCATAACACATTTTAACAGACTGAGCGTCTACCAAAAAAAAACACAACCCAGACAACTCCACATACATCCAATGTCTTCTGCTCAGTGACACAGACTAACCTAACTTGTGCGACGGCGCTTTGTCTACGAACGCGGAAGTACGCAGCGGTGATTCATCTCGCTCCTGCTGGCTCGTTCGGCACGCTCTCGCGCTGCCTGTTCTGAACTCTGCGGGGCATCGCTGCGCGTCAAAACATTGCGTCTCTGCAGGACTTGCCTGGGCCGAAGAGTGGAGGGAATCTGCCGGGGAAGGAATGCACAGCGGGCTGTAGGATTGGCACCGCCGCGAGGGAACCGAGGAGGCGCGACGTCCCCTTGGCTACGTGGAGATCCTGCTGTTTCTTCCCTTCAAAGGTAAAAAGGATTTTCTCTGCGCTTTTTTTTCTCCCTCACCGCGCTGTATTTGTTGTTACGCACTGTTTTCATGTCGTTCAATGAAACGTTCTTGTGTATTCACATGCAGCCTCTATCCAATACTTGAAAAACTTTAACACAGACTCCAGTTACACATTTTGTATAATTACAACAAAAAGACAAATTCGTGCTTTTGTATCCTGTCAACACGCAGCAGCAGCAGCAACAACAACAACAACAACAACAACACTCCCATGTGTGGACATGTTCTCCCCGTGGATGGGATGCTGAGGTCCACTCTGTCTGGTGGTTGTTGTTATTAAGACGCGTGCTGCTGGTGACAGTCCTGCACGTATGCGCCATCATCCGCGTGCGCGCGCGCGCGCGCCTGGCCGTGATTGTGCGCATCAGCTGTGATCAATGCGGGTTATCGCGTAACAGTGTGATCATGAACTGTGACGGGGATCACCTGATTCTCATCGACCTGCGAACGCCATTGATGATGTTGAAGCTTTTCAAAGCGGCAGGTGTGTGTGTGTGTGTGTGTGTGAGATTTCAGCATTACTGAGCTGAGGCATCCCCGCCATCTGTGCTCCCTGTGGTGGCTGAAGTTCTGCCCCAGATAAAGACACACACACACACACACACTCTCACACACACACACACACACTGTAAAAACGTTGTTTTGTTTGTTGTTTTATTCCCCCCCAAAATCTCCAAAATAAAGTCATTGTAAGTGGAAGTAGCCAGTCGAAGAATGGACACGCATCTAGTCACAACCTTTCCTCTCTGTTTTCATTGCAGAGCGTCCACAAAGATAGTTATTGATCATGCGAGGCATCAATACAGTGATCGAAGATGGAGGTCAGACAGTTGCAGGCCTTGAAAGGTGATCCCTTATAGACAGGACTTGTATTCATAAACAAAATTTGCGTAGTAGTGTTGTGCCTATCGACTCTTTCATCGCATCACCCACTTTTTTATTTTGACACTGTTGTCACATGTCGACCTTTCAGGAGTGAAGTGAGTGAATGAGGTATGAATTATTTCCACAATGGACTGGCACTTTAATGAGCATCCTAAGTGTGTTTCTTTTGGGATTTTGGGGTGTGGAAATATATAGGCCCAATGTGTTTCAGAAGCACAATACCGCTGTCCTCTGTGTACAGGGCGAACAGAAGATTAGAAGATAAAACATAGCAACAGTAAACAGACACACACCTTGGATGCAGGAGCATCGCATCCTCAGTGAGATTTGATATGTGTGTGTGTGTGGGGGGGGGGGGGGGGGCTTCTCCCTCTAGTCAGTGATGTCATGCTGCTGCACGCTGTTGGTCTTGGTGCAACACTGAATGAAGAGCAGGATGAAAGTACATGTAGTACAAAAAAGAGCGTCCACGAGCTGTTGCCTGCGCAGGACACACTGAAGAGACGCACACTGCTTCTTCCCTCTGCCTTTTCACTGTAACACCCTGTCCCCGTCTGACTCTCATCCATCCACCCTCGTCTCTCGTCCTCCCCTCTGTCCTTCTCCTGCTCTCGATCATTGTCAGAAAACGGCATCAGCAGGGGCAGCATCAGTGCGTTACATAACAAAGGTTGTTTTGTTGGGATACAAGGGCCCTTTTGGCTGGTGAGACTCGCGGCACGTAACCTTTTGTGATGACACCCAGAAATGACTAGAATGGACAGCTCGGCGACCTCAAACGACCCCGTGGCAGGACTGATGAATAGCCAGATTGACAGCAGAAAAAAAATAAATACACAAACATGCTGAGGGATGAAGAGAGTACATGGGCAGGCAGACTAAAAGTTAAACTGGTAAAAGACGGACAAATACTATGGACTCGCACTGAGGTTATGCAGACGGTCTCTGTCCTGATGTGTCTCGTTCGATAACATTTTTCTGCTGCTGGACCTCATCTGGATCTCTGCGATTGGTTTCTCTAGTCATCTGATCATTTAAGCAATTTGTTAGTCTGTCTGAGGTTGTTGTTGTTGTTGTTGTTTTCTTTGTGCAAAGCAGCCTGGGTTGACTCTTTTGCGTCAGCAGCATCCTTGTTCCAACCAAACAAATGTTTCCTTGTAAAATGATTTTCAAGCGTGTCCACCCACCAAGATGAGTGTTGGAATCTGATGGAAAATTGTTATGAAATGTCAAACAGTGTCATAGTCCTGCCTTTGATCAGGTCCGGGACATTTTCGTCTATTTAATGTGGTGATAATATAAACTTATTGCTCACCTCATGTTTGGTGGATCCCTTGTCATTACAGCTGTGTATTTCATTTTGTTCTATGTTGTAATTCTGCCATTATGAAGTGAATGTGAGAGAAACCAAAATAATCTTTTTGATGATAGGCACTTAGGTTGCTGTTATAAGGTATTAAAAAGATATTATGGCGAAATCAGTAAAGCTTATGCCTGCTCAATCAAAATCATGACATCTCCAGGCCTGCAACTATTATTATTTTCCATCACTATTTTAACTGCCATTCTTATTCCTGGAATGTCAGAAAAGAATGTATTAATGGTTGTCACAAGTAACCAGTGTCTGGCTTGTTTGACCAATAGTCAAAACCTATATTACATTTAAAACGATAGAGACAGGGAGAAACATCAAATTCTCATTGCTAAATAACCAGAGGTTGATATTTATGCTTGATATTGGCCATTAATTGAGAATCTAAACTGAAATTTCTGTCGACAGACAAACAAACATTCCACTTGTACAAATATGTCACTTTGCAAAGCTTCGCTTATAAAAGCAACATAGAACTGAACCCTTAATGCAGACACAAATCCGACCGGCGACAAAGCTGAGTATGCTGAGTCTGTGACTTTAAACAAAGTCACAGGTTCAAATGGCAAAGGTACTGGTGGGATCCGAGGAGAGGGGAAATCCGGTGGGCAGAAGACGGAGGGTTCCAGGGCATATGAGCCAGAGGGGTCCGAGTGTGGGTGGAATCAGAGCGGAGGAAGCGGTGGCCGGCAGTGAGGCTGGAGGTGATCACATGAGGTTATGGAACGAACTGGCAAAGACTGAAGAGGAGGACCGTGTATTTAAACAGGGGCAGGTGGAAGAAGTGGAATTGGCGGGAACAGAAAGTAGGTCAGAGAAACACAGGGACACTTTCAAGACAAGTTCATTTGTGTAGCACATTTTAAGTATAGCGCTTTATAAAGTATAAAAAAAGGCATCATGACAAGTTGCAAAGGCAACGTGACACAACACAAAAATAAACTTTAGTTAAATAGAGAAGAATGATAATAAAAAAATGATAAAAACGATAAGAAATAAAAAAGTAAAAGTATCAGTGTAAGAAAATGGGTAATTATTTGATTCCATAAAAGCCTGTGGCAACCAAGCCTTTAGCCCTCCACTTCCCGCCCAGCGACAGCATTAAAATATCACATTAGTGAGAAGCGTGTGTCTTCATCCAAGGCCGTTGACATACGCCGGCTCTGTCGTCTGGGCTGTAATGAAGCGATACCTCAGAGAGCCACTGCAGACCCTTGAGAAGTTGTGTGACAGACAGACAGACTGAAACGCTGCACTGCTGTTGAATATCACTCTGTTAAAGGCCCGTTAGCACATTGTAAGATGCACTACGTTAACATGCTGACAGCTCACGGTAACCGCATCCCACCGAGTAAACTTCTTGTCGTGTCCATCTCCTCAGATGCATATCACATTCACATTTTAGTGCTAACGCAGCAGTGGAGGCTCAAAGAGAAGCTTACATTTAATGTAATTAAAGTTGGAGCTCAAGTCTGATGCTTGTGTTCCTACATTACTTACGGTACGGAAGACTAATTACTCAACTGTAATCACATTTCATCTTTCGTCAACTGATTAATCAAGTATCTGTTACCTATCAAATGCAAGAAAATAGTGAAAAATGTCCTTAAGCTCGAGCTGATGTCTTCAAATGTTCTGTTTAGTTCCACCGACAGTATAAAAACCCAAATATGTCCAGTCCACACTGATATAAAATGGAAAAAAAACAAAACAGCAAATCATCTTCAATGATGAGAAGCTGAAAGAAAAAATGTTAGGTTTTTAAATGTGTTTACTGAAAATATGACCTGAAAAAGCAACAGATTATGAAAATAATTTCATGTGTTTCAGCTGAGCAGTGGATCGAGTAATCGTTTCAGCTATAATTACGTTCTTGCAACAATACAGCCTTCAAATATAATTTTATGAAGTGGGTTTCCTCCATAGATAAACACCTTGTATTACAGTAATAGTATTGACGCCTTATGACAGGACTCAATAGTTTTGAACAGAATCTTTGAGGACCGGAAGCTTCATAAACTTCTCGCTCCTTCTCCTCACTCCTGAAATGTCCGAGAGGATTAAACATGCTTTGGGTTAAACATCAGTGTGTGTGTGTGTGTGTGTGTGTGTGTGTGTGTGTGTGTGTGTGTGTGTGTGTGTGTGTGTGTGTGTGTGTGTGTGTGTGTGTGTGTGTGTGTGTGTGTGTGTGTGTGTGTGTGTGTGTGTGTGTGTGTGTGTGTGTGTGTGTGTGTGTGTGTGTCAGGGGTCAGCTCTGACAACTGTGCTGAGCTTGTCTTTGTGCCTCGATCCCACGCCGCTGGCACCGCGTCAGAGGAGAGAAAACAAGGGCATGTCTCACTGCCTTATGTATTTATATCCTCCCGCTCCTTCCCTTTAGCACTGGAGCCTTTATCAGCCTCCATCCTGTAACACTAAAAACAATCGTGCTGAAGAGCAGTAACGTAATGAGGACACTCTCCCACTCTTCTCTCTGTGTTGTTCGTCACAGAGGCCTCCTGCTCCCATTCAGTATTTTACGAGTTCTTCCAGATGGCTCAGTAGAGACAGACAGGAGGGAGAGGAGACAGAACGGGACAACATATTGTGAAGGTGACGAAACGTCTCGTAAAAATTCACAACAGTCGTCTTGTGTAAGACTCAAATAAATACTTTGATTTGATTAGAAAGGTCATGTTTTCTGAATTGATTTGAATGATGAAGAATAGTGGTTGAGACAGGTAGACAATAAAACTGTCTCCTCCATGACTTCATGAGAAGTGCCACTGGGGGGGGCAAATTAGAACGAATCCTGCTTTTGATGTGTTCATCAATCATCAGTCGACAACACTTCAAAGACGATGACTGCGCCACAAGGTTGGGATCAAAGGCCTCCAACTGGTTTGTAGATTTCTCCTGTACAGTAGTGAGTCACAGCAGAGCGCCGTCCTCCCGTCCTCAGGCCTCTGGGATGAGTCCATGAGTCCACAGGCCACTTTGCTGATCTTCTAAGTCACCAGGGCATACCAGCACAAGTATTTTAAGGGCTCGGTCTATTTGGATATCATGGATGGAGCATAGCATGATCCTGACAGTTGTGCTAGGCTGAGCAGATTATCTCCGCGGCCTCAAAGACTTAAACACAGAACGTGAGCAGGCACAGCGGCCCGTGAGCGCCGAACAGGTCTGCATTCGACTGGAGCCAGTGCCGAGCGGAGACCACCGGCAGAAGAATCCGTATCTGCGACTAATGGTTTATTTGTGATATTCTGCCGATACTTACCGATTGGCTGCTTGGTGAGAGATGCTCCTCATATACAGTCCTGAAAACCAAACGTTGTGCTGTAGTGATGATACAAAAGTGGAGGGAAGCGGCAAACCCGCACAGCGGAGGACATTTGGTCTTTTAGCTTTAAACGAGATTAAGTCTACAGCCGTGCCTGCAGCTCTGTGACGCTGTTCTTAGAGTAATGCCAAGTGGACCATCTTCGTTTCGCTCTTAGAACCTGTGGGCCACTGTGTTTGAACGAATCATCTGGAGCAGACCTCCTTCTGTGTTTGCAGCCTAATGCACCATGTCTCATCTCATCATAGCTTTTTGAGTTTTTAAGAGTTTGACGGATGCAAGCACGCTGGAGAATTCTCTTAACCTGCAGAGCAGACTGTAATCCCATCAGCGATTATTCACCGGTGGCTCTGTGTGCAACATCATCGTACGGAGGCAGCTGAAACACAACCATGTGACCATTAGCTGCTGTTGTCATCCTCCCTGTGCTCAGGTGTTCGCCTCCCAACCCACCGCCCACCACGGCCCTCACCTGTGTGTTGCGGTGCTTCCCCTGTGAGCCGACCTGGGCTGGCAGTCCGTTCTTGCACCGCCCGCCAACCCCGCCCATGGTCCGAATGACGCGCTCCAAGACCTTCCAGGCGTACCTGCCCAGCTGCCACCGGACCTACAGCTGCATCCACTGCCGAGCTCACCTGGCCAACCACGACGAGCTCATCTCCAAGGTAACCGGCGGCAACAGCAGTACTCTGCTCCAGTGACTTGACTCATTTTAACAACAGTGGTTGCCCGTGGAAACAGTTAGGACAGTACACACCGAAAAAGAAAGGACCCCTTCACAGACACATGTACGTTACTTCGTGCTATGTTTTATCATGGGTAACCTTGTTTTACTTTAGAAACAATTTACTTTATAGTGTCTCTTTCAATTTATACCACAGATAATATTACAGAATATAATTTACAAGGATTAACAGCGATTAAATGGACAGACATTAAAGATTTAAAATGAACAGCAGGCTGAACACCTGTATGTTTGTGTCAACTGCTGCCACACTATTGCCTGTGCATGGATTATGTTATAAGCTGGTTAGTGATTTGGATTATGAATGCACTATCACTTTTTCCATGTGCAATGTGTATAGATCGCCCTGTCTCAAATCAACATGGAGGCTTTTTTTTTATAGAGAATACACTGTCTGGAAGAGTAGTTTCTTGTTGCAAACATTTCATCTTTGTCTCATCTTGTCTCTGCAGTCATTCCAGGGCAGCCAGGGCAGAGCCTACCTGTTCAACTCTGTGTGAGTATCTGTCCAAAAGGGCAAAATCCCTGTTGTTGCATTTGAACCCACCTGTTTAGAAATGAGTTTGCAGGTGACTTCATGTGTTAAGAACAACATTGCTGAACACAGGAGACAAGTGACCTAACAAGCTCAGGTGTAATAAAATTGCTTTGTAAAGCATGTTGTTCCACATAGTGGTTGTACTGTTTTCGAAGCTACAAAGCAAATGGAGCCAGTCTGTGTCTCGCAGCGCTGTCATTATCAAGCAGAATTGATTGGGAAAATTAGACTGTTTGAATCTATGCTCGGTGGCCCGGTGCCCTATCTGTATGCGCTGAGTGAGTGGGTGTGGGGTAGTGACTCACTCTGAACACATTATAAAGCGCAAGTAACTTGAGCAACTTTCCCAAGGCTCATTCATTTATTTTTTTTTTTACTTTTCTCACTGAATGCTTGTGTCTCCTTCCTCTCTACTTCCCTCCCCACACTCTGATTTTCCCTCTCCTAGGGTGAACGTTGGGTGTGGCCCAGCAGAGGAGAGAGTATTGCTCACAGGCCTGCATGCTGTAGCAGATATCTACTGCGAGAACTGCAAGACGACCCTGGGCTGGAAATACGTAAGTGTCCTCGGCAGATTTGATGCACAGCACAGCAAACTGCATCCAAGGTTAGAGGACGATAAACTGGGAGGTTGCTATTATGGCACAACCTAATTTTATTTGCACCCTTATTATTTTTGGAGCTCAATAACCCCCTCAGGGTCAGTGCAATGGTACGGCTGTGGGCTGAATTATGAATTAGATAGACTTTTCGGAGCAGTTGGAGACATGACGGAGAAGTCTCATGTGACTTGTTATGAAATAAAAACACTAATTGGTGCTTGAATCATCATATGTCTCTCAAACTCAGACGCGGATTTTATACTAGATATTGTTGTGGTGTTGTTAAAGTAGACGTCCATTTCATGTGGCTAATTTTCATCACGGCTTTGATGGTCATTGAGTGTTAATAATTGTTGAATTAGACTTCAGGAGGACTACTGCAATAACACTGACAGCTAGGCTTAAAATTAGAGCCATGTACACCGCAAAAGCATAGCATATCAAAATACACCTGCACTATGTATTTAGTACAGACGATATTTTAGGTCCCATGTTAGGGTGAACAAAATAGGATCTAGCTGTCTTCATGAATCAACAGAGCTGAGCATGTGCAGCTGTCATCCGTGAGCCCTGTCAGCATGGAGGTGAGGGTTTACATTATTGGGCACGTGACTGTATCCTAAAAGTGTTAACTCACATACACATGTACATACACCTTGTATCCTTGTTTTTTTTTTTTACTTCTGAGAAGGCTCCTTTGACAAACTCTCCTTGCCCGACCTCGGACCATTATGTTCACTGCTTCGTGTCTGACCTTAAACCTGATTCTTTAACCTCTAAAGCTTAAAAATAGCTATTTTCCTTATGGTGCGACCATGCACAAGCTTAGAAACACCGGATGGGAACTTATGGTGGACTTCCTTTAATATCAGCCAGAGCAGTGTTGATTTTTTTTGCACTTGTCAAAGTTCTATTGAGAGGCTTGACCCACTGCACTTCTGCAACGAGAAATCTGATAATGTGCGTCTGCAGCTCTGAACCAAAATAGACAAACAAAGCAAAGCACAGATGGTCCAAAGAGAAAGTACGTCTTATATCAGCCATGCTGCCGCCGTTTTCCAGCCAGGATTTTGAGAATGAGTGGGCTTTAAGAAAGAACACAAGGTGGTTAATGGACTTGGACAGTAAGCAGAGATGATCATTTTGGGCCATTTTTATGGCATTGATTTGAAACCATATACTGTACACTATTTGCTTATAGGGGTTTAAAGCATATTTTCATTTACATCGTTTCACTGCTCGCTGCCGTCATGGACAATTCAAATAAAACAAATAGGGTTAGGGTTAGTGGTGATATCCACAGAACTACATATTACGGTGTAAAATATTGTTAAGCTAGCAACGCTCATTTGGGAACAATTGTCTGTTCGTTGTTTGTTTTTTTACAATGAGATTATGTAATCAAATTTACAATATTCATTGACTTTAAAAAAAAAAAAATTAGCTACGAAGACATTCAATTTCTTGTGGAAAGAGTCTACAGCCATGATTCTCGCTCCACAAGCAATGGCCTACTGATTTTAGCATGCTAAAGTCTTAGGGTGTTAGCATGCTAAAGTCTTAGGGTGTTAGCATGCTAAAGTCTTAGGGTGTTAGCATGCTAAAGTCTTAGGGTGTTAGCATGCTAAAGTCTTAGGGTGTTAGCATGCCAAAATCTTAGTGTGTTAGCATGCTAAAGTTTTAGTGTGTTAGCATGGTGTTACCCTCAACTGTCCTTCACTCTGTCAGAGATATGAACCTGTTGATGTCCTCCATCCACCTGTCATTTGAATTAACTGCCGTCTCTCTTTCTCTCCTGCCCTCCGCCACGCCCTCCAGGAACATGCCTTTGAGAGCAGTCAGAAGTATAAAGAGGGCAAGTTCATCATTGAGCTGGCCCACATGATCAAGGACAACGGCTGGGACTGAGGGACGAAGCATCCGGGACACGATCGCAGCGGTGGAAAAGAGGGAGGGGGACCTGGGTGACTGGATGGATGGACAAATGAATAGAGGAGGGGGAGCGATGTGTGGTGGGTGAGTGTGTGACTTTGGTTTGGCTGATTTACCATAAACCTTTGTAACTCTCTGCCCGTCCCTCCCTACAATGCCCCTTGATGTATACATACACATACACACAAAAATGAGATTCCAGACATCCCAGCTTGACAGAGAGACAGACTAGGCAGGCTTGTATGCAGCTAGCAGGACTAGGTGACTGGCCAGCAATTATAGACATGCCATCTTATTTACTTGTTTTATTTTGGTACTGAAACACAAATTGATAGCTCTTAAAAAGGTGTTAACACCCCCCTTTACCTTTTAGGAAACATCATCATTGTGTGATGTATGTCTAAGAACAATGTTAAAACCAGTAGTGACCAGGTAATTCTGTGGAAATTAAGACAGAAGGACCCGGGCACGGCCTGATGGGGGTTCACTGGCCTTGGTGGAAATGCTGACGGACATTCACTCTGTCTGCAGCATGAATGAGATGATCTAAAATCCAGCTGATAGGGGCCATGCCAGCTGGGCTAGTCATGAGGCCTGGCACTGAGGCTTGGCACGGAGGCCTGAGCACATGGATGTGTTAGGTTGGGGATGGGGGGCTCACACAACTCAATATGGTGGGAAGGAGAAGATCCTGATCCAGTTATGTCATTGCTTTGATGGCTGCTGGCTGGGATCCACTCCATGTCTTGCTGGTGATGTAGTTGAGAATGAGCAGCAGCGTGAGCTGACCGTGAACAGACAAACAGCCACCAGCTTGTCCCAAAACCCCGCAGGAATTTGCCCTCGCAGCAGGAGAGCAGCTCCCCTGGGTTTTATTCATCTTTCGATTCGAAAGGTGTTTGGCGAACACATTGCTGTGTCCACCTTTGTTTCTTTGCCAGGTAGAAATTTGTTTCTTTGCCAGGTAGAAAAAGACAACATGAGCGTGTCTCAGGTGAGCGATTTTCAATGGGATTCCCTAAGGTTTGCAAGCAGCGTGAGCATCTCCCTGCTGTCGTGGGCCGATCAGCATAGATGACACGGCTCGGTAGGCTTTGGAGGGGGGCAGCTAGTGATCAGTCAGACAAATACGACCTCTGTTATCATGCAAGTAACAGGCCCTTCCACATAGTTTGATTTGAAGAAGCAAATGGCTAATGCATGGGGTAAGGGAAATTTAAGTTTTACTAAAGATACAAGTTACATGACCACTGAGGTGTGTACTGTAGATTCATGTGTATAAAAGGTAATACCTATCACCTCTAGGCTCTCTTTCAGTCTGGGATGAAGACTGATAAACTGCTGTTACACCTTCACCAACTGTCACGAAACTTTATGATGAACCTATTGGGCAACATTATGAAGCACTGGACTAGATAGACCTATTTTTATTATTCTTCATCATCTTTTCAGGTTTTGCATCAGTTTTAGAGCATTTTTCGTATTTTCTCTCACTAAAAATTTCTCATGCATCATGGGCCATTGAGTTATGATATATGAGGAAACATTTATGGGAAGCTTGTTCAGGTACCTTGATGCTAACTTTTCTTTGCAATGGCCTGGGTCCTACAATTGATCCCGTGGAAATGCAGCGTAAATGCATGCATGATGGAAAACTAAGGTTTTCTGAGTTTTGTGCTCAGTCCGCATCACATTTTTGTGGGGGTGGGGGGACTTTATGTAAAAGAGTTGTACTGACACCTTGTGCTGTAAAACAACGTCTTATCGGTTGCATCAGTACATTTGAGCTATGAGATCCCTTTGCAATGGCACAAAAGCATTAGAGATTAAATGTGATCCTGGTTAATTTAGAAAAACTCAAATTAGTCGACCTGTCACATATAGTTTCTTATGATGTGAAAATGACTCATGAAGTTGCTCTGTGAATGGTGAGCCCTGTTAACTCAAACCTAAAGACTAAACTCTCTTCAGTAATACTCAGCAGCTGACTTCTCAGTCGGAGGCGATGAAATGAAACCCAGCACAACCAAAGAAGCCACCCATCAACAATAATTTGACCCAACAAAAGATCTCATTTTGCTTGGGCAAAGTGTTGCAGAACAAAGGGGTGTGTGTATAGCTGAAAGCCAAGGTTGCGGATACCCTTTCTCTGTGATATATATATATATATATATATATATATATATATATATATATATATATATATTGCAACATGAGTTTGTAAACAAAAGATCTTAATATATATATTCTATTTACTGTATTCACCATGAGGATTACCATTAATGTCAACCTCCGTGTTACAGACTGTAAATAGTGTCAATGTATTGTGTTTTATCTATGATCCATATGATGAATGATTGAATGAATATGATTTCAGTCATGTCATGCTTTCTCTCTGGTACCCCACATTGGCTGTACAATACTACTTTTTTTTACTGAAAATGTTTAAATTTTAATGTATTTTGTAAAGGAGGATGCTGATGTTGACTATATATCATTGGATCTTCATCTAATAAATAGCACCTTGATCAGTATGGAATATAGTTTGTATCTTTATGTGCAAACTTAAATCATGATAAGTTTGAAAACATTAGAAACCCCAAGCTACTGGTTATATCAGACAACTGAAAGACAGGGTTGTTGGTTTATTTTTAAATTGAGCAAAGGTCTTTTATTGCTAATGGCTTCAACTTTGCAACTTAATTTAAAAAGGTCCCTTGATCAGCATTGTGTACAGTTCGAGAGCCCTTTTTATGACACTTATCTGAAACCTTCGTAATACTTAGGGCCCCAGTGGATAATTTTTGTACTTTTCTGGCAGCATCTGGAGGTGAAGGTGCAAACCGCAACCAACTGAGCAACCAACAGGGACACTTTATGGTGGCGCACCGCTGATTCCATTTCCGGCAGCACTGTAAATTCTACGCAAATGCAACGTATTCTGAACCGTTTTGTGCAACCGTATTCAACACGACGTAGCAAACATGCTGTCTTACACGGCGGTGGAGTCCACCTCATGTAACTATATTAACTCATGACAAAGTTGACGAAAAAGACATTGTTATACATATATGAACACGTAGTTATGGAAAATATATTAAATTTCTTGAATAAGTTCTTAATCATTACACACTGTAGCTTTAAGGTTATGTGCAAATACAGCTTCTACATATTAGTGACATTCTTGCTAAACTAAAAAAAACAAAAGATAAATAACGGCGATAGAAATGTGTCATTTGCTCATATTACGAGGTGGATGTGTTTTCGTTAATTGAACAGGAATCATCAGAGGACGTGGGCACAAATCCTGCTGCAACTGAGTAGGGATATCAGACGGTGACATTTTATTATCCCCATGGTAACAAGTTCATCATGTGTTTCTCTAGGGGCACAGTGGGGGAAAAAAATACGTCCATCAACAGCAGCGGCTCCCCCACAACTGTTCATCACGTCGCACTTAAACACAGAAAATATTGAGAGGGTGATTTAAAAAAAATAATGGATTTGAAAATGTGCGTGTTCATGTGAGCGAGCGGAGGACAGTTATGGGTGGGTGGTGCAGTCACACCTGTTAGTCATACATTAATCAGGCTCTTCATCATGCTTACATTCCTCCCTTTCCTTCCTGTTCTCACTTCTACCCCCCCCCCCCCCCCCCACGCTATTTTCTTCTTCTGTTATAATCCTTCCTCCCTCTGTCCTCTGTCCTCCCCTGTGTCTCCCTGAAGTGTTGTTTTCAATGATCCTCCTGAACTGATTTCTTTCTGTCTCTCCCTCTCTGTCCGACTTGGCAAACCCACTCCAAATCTCACTTCAGCAGATGGTGCTGTGTTTGCATTGGGCCAGGTCTCCTAGCAACCCTCTCTCTCCTTATCTAACTCTCTTTCCTAAGGCAGGGCAGCGGAGGAGTTGGTGTCATGCACTGTCTGGGTTTTGCCGTGCCCACCCTTCCTCTGTCTCTTTGTTGATGTCTGTGCCTCTGTCTCTTTCGTTCTCTCAGATGCAAGTAGGGCAGGGGGCTGACTGTCTGGATTACTATACATGTGTAATGATTACATTTCACGTGCAAAATGGGCAAAGCAGGACACAGCCACCGATGTGATGTGTAACCCCATGTGACCTAGATTTGTTCACGTATGTTGTGATGGAAGGGAGCGATCGCATCTGGGTCATGCTGGTTTTAAAGACAATTTTAACCCTAACCCACATTCACGCCACCACTGTCTGCTAAAACCCACAGATGTGTATTTGTGCAGGTATTTTCTCCAGCATTTGAAAAGCTTGTTACAATCCAAAGCTACTCTGATGAAAACACACCATCAGGTCTGCATGAAGTGACATGTAATGCTGAAGATGCGGTCAGACTGCTCTGCGCAGACACACTCACTCTCTTTCACACAAACCCCCCCCCCCCCCCCCCCCCCCCCCCCCCCCCCCCCCCACACACACACACACACACACACACACACCCACACACAAACACTGCACTCTGCACAGAGACAGGAGGGCAACTAAGGACTGACATGGCATTGGCTCTCACTTTCATCCTGCTATATGAAGATTATGCAAAGGAAACAAGATCTAAATATGGAAATAAATTAAGTGCTTCATAAACAAAACAATTTAAAAAACCAACAGGACCGAACTCTTAAAGTCTTAAACAAATACCTCTGTACATTTTCTAATGTATACTTCTCCTGCAAAACTAAAGACCTAGTTCTCTTTCTCGAATGAATTCTTGTGTTTTATCCCTCATTTGAAATTGAAGCATTAACAATAAGATGCTGCAGTGTGTCACCCTGTTTGTTTTATTGAACCTAACCTATTCGGTTTTTTTTTAAAGTTATTCACCATCTTCTTGTCCTTCTTCATCCACTGTTTTGCCTCAATCAAAACTAATCCTGAAGCCGGCCCAGCTTGAAAATTTGACCTGTATGGAAATGTTCTCATTCACTTTCCTGCCAAGAGTCAGATGTGGAGACTGACACCACCATGTTTTTATTGTTCTGGAAAGATTTGATCCTCACAAACAGAAGTTAAGAACAGCCACACAGACGCCTCGAAGAGTCCCTAATGGCTCAGAGTAATCATCCATCACGCACAGACAAACGCTTACAAAAACCCCACCACCTTTCACTTTAGTGCTGCTGAGGGAAAAACGCAATATCAATGGCAGCCACAAGCCATATGATAATGCTTCTGTCCGTGATTAATTGCTTTCATTTGCTTTCCCAGCTGCATCATACAGACAACACAAATGCTTCATCGTTCTCCTCGAAGTCTAACCCCCCCCCAACCTACTGCTTCATGAGGGCGCTAAATAACCTTTTTTTGTGCGTTTTCATGAAATAAAGGTGCTTTTTTTTCCTCAAAGGTTCTGTTATACACTGAAGTGGCACCAGATATTGACGATCAATAGGAAACCATGGAACTTCCCCAGGGGATAGTCTGCAGCAGCATCTGAAAGCTGCCTCTGTGGCCCCTTTATTTATTTTTTTTGCGGGGAATCATTGGCCCCTGTGGGAAGCAAAGTGCCGCCTGTTTGTTTGTTTACCCGGGTAGCAGTGCCCACAGGCACTGGGAGGGGAGGGCTCCCCCACCCCTCAGCCCGTGACCTCATATCTGTGTCAGGCACTCAAAGGCAGGCCGAGGCCAGCCGAGCGGGAGTGCAATGTGCAAGGCAGGCACAAAGCACTGCATTCAAAGGCCCTCAGTGAGGGCGGCCCGAGTGAGGACACCTTCCTGTTCAGAAGGCTCGTATTCAGATAAACCCTTCCATACACAGTGCAAGCATTCAGGTGGTGCTCCTTTCAGGTATCGTTCACTGTCGGTCATCTCGTGGTGGGGGTACTGCTCCAAAGGGGGGAGACGCACGGTATGCTCTTACAGCAGGGCCTGCCCCGCCAGCAGCCGCGTGCTCGTGGTGTGAATGCGCACGGCGAGCTCGGCATCGACTGAGTTCTCGCTGAATCCGGCCGGCCTCCCGAGGACGGTAAAAACTTTATGTATGACTTGATTTGGACGTAGCCGAGTGATTTGTGTGCGGAGAGAAAGCAGTTCTCAATATCATCTAATGAAAGTGGAGAGTTTCTGCGTGCTCACCTTGAATCTGAGTTTAACAAGACGGCGTGCTGGCAGGAGTTTGTGACATTGCAACAGTTTGTCCCTGTCCGCTGAATGGGACAAGGAATTCCGAGGCTCATATGCAAATTTGCTCTCCAGTGAAGTCGGTGGCATCTTGTGCTCAGTAGTAAGAGTTTGAGATGAACAATCTTTTTTGGATCAATCATGTATATTTTTAAACCTGTAATATAGAGGATATGGAGGCGAGGTCAACGGATGCACTGAGCTGGATTTGGGCCCACAGCATTCCCCACCGTGCCCTTTGGCTTTATTCAGTTAGGGAGATCGAGCCATTGTGCTCATCTAACATTAGGAAACACATCTGGGATACATTGGGCGTTTAAATATAGAATTATGTGAATCTTCACAAGGAAAAATGAAAGAGGAAAGACTTTGGAAAAAACAAATGTTGGTACAGGTTTTGGGATAAAAGCACGCGCAGCTGTACAGTCCACCTTAGTCCTAGACAGATACAGAAAACTGTCAATTTGCAACCAAACTACAAAGAACAGGTCAAATGTTGTTCTGCCACAGGTTCATAATCAAACCTTTATTCACTCCTTTGCAGCCTTACAGTAGGTGCATTACTTTCCACAAGTGTCTGACTAATGAGCCTGTCAGTGTACCTGCCGATCTGAAGCATGTGTGGTGCATATGTGAGGCTGGTTAGTCTCCGTCTGATCCTGCTTGTGTCGGAGAGCAGAGGGGAGACAAACAGAGACGCTGCTGATGCCAGGAGACCTGCTGTAAAGTAGCCCAGCTCAGGACTGCAGAGACTATAAATAGCTCAGCCTGCCTTTCTCAAGTGCACCACCCTCCACATTACCCATGTGACACAACAGCAGCACGGGACTAAACAACCCAGCACCACTGCATACTGAAGCACGTTGTAGATCAGATCGGGGGTAACCGCCCCGCTGCTGAACGAGGACATCGAGCGACACCGAGTCATCGAGGGAGAAGAGGACGAGTGGCGCTGACGGGGAGACTCTGGGTCTGAAGATCAGAGGCAGATTATGCAGAAATCTGAGTTAGATTACAACATTGCTAGACTAATAAGTCAGCGACCATACAGCCACAGCTGTGTTTCCATTGAAACAATTGATATATTTATCAAATTAAAACAATTAGCATAATATGATTCGTGAGTATGATTTGAAACATCCAATGACAGGACCCAATTTATTTAGAGACTCAATTTTCTCAGTAAAATGTCATGGCGACTTCAATAAAATTTGTCCAGGAAGTCAATTTCATGGAAATCTTCTGCCTGAGCCCAGTATGGAGCACCGAAATATAATATATAGTGAAATCAGACTGATAAAGATAGTATAATGACATAGTTAGTTAAACTTGACTAAAAAGTTCAAAAAGAATAAATAGAATAAAGCTTTATACTTTTCATTTTCCTCCAACCAGCTGATAAACCCCATTAAAGCTTTAATAAGACAGTTTTAATGCTTTAGCTCCCAGTTGTGTGATGAGTTTCCATTTTCCAGCTTGATGTTCAACTAGACTTTTGTGAATCTGGCGAAATCTGATGTCCAGTTGCAGTTTGACTAATCGTTATATGTTTAGGGCAGATGTCACTGACGCAGAATACTACTTCGTCCCATACCTACCAGCCTCTGCTCCAACAGTTCCTCAGCCTGTTGTTGTTGTTGTCGTTGTTGTTGTTGCTCAGGCTGGATTTTAACGAACCACACAACAGAGGTAGACCGGAGTCCTGCAGGTTTATGGGCTGAGGTCAAATTGTCAAATTGTCTTTGATCGGCAGCCATGATAAGAGCTGTTCTGATTCTCTAAATGCACAGGAAAGGAGCTTCAGTGCTTCCTTTCATATCTCCTTTGGCATAGGGTACACTGGAGCTTCCTTTGTGAGAGTAAGGAGATACACACGCCCCACAGTTCATTGCGTCAGCGATATTTAACGTGACGGGCCATGCACGGACGTCAACGATTCAATCTGAAGTAGAAGTAGAAGAAGTAGAAGTAGAAGAGTACGAGTATGACCCAGAAGAGACGCACGTCATCATGTCAGTTACTGTTACATATGGATCATTTACATCTGATGTCACACGGTGGTAGAACACTCTGAAACATGCTGATGGAGCCGCTGAGGTTATACATCCGCCGTTGCGTGATGACGTAGTATAGTGAGAGTGGAGTCGGATTCACTGAGCAGCGCTGTCGGCTTTTTTTCCCAAGTCCTATCAGTCCTCCTTTACACCTTTCCTTGACCTCACAACGTTTTCCACTGAGGTCAAGGAATAGTAGATAGGAAGGACAACTAGGAGGCACACCTGTCCAGGGCGGAGGTGATTCTGCCAGCAACCAACGGCGCCTTCACATTTCTTCTCTACTGTTTTTCTCTAGCTTTCAGTATGTGCAGGCCTCACGTAAAAAAAGAAAAATCCAGAGTCGGCTGAATTTGACAAGGAAATCCAAGGCCCCCGTGGACACCCCCCCCCCCCCCCCCCGTATGCAAATTTGCTTTCCATTGAAGTAGGAGGCATTTTGTGCTTAATATTGTTTTTGTTTTTTTAAACATCAGTCATATTCTTTTTATTCGATAGCAGTTATTTATTGTACTAGTAGAGGTCAAGGTGATGCACTGAGCCGGATTTGGGAGGCATCAGCATTCCACACCGTGCCCTTTGGCTTTATTCGGTTAGGAGATGGGGCCATTGGGCTCATCTAACATTAGGAAACACATCTGGGATACATTGGGCCTTTAAATAAAGACTTGTGTGGATCTTCACCGGGAAAATGAAAGAGGAAAGACTTTGGAAAACCAAGTGGCGGTACAGGTTTTGGGATATTACGTCCACGTAGAGGAGAATACTGACATGCACAGCTACAGTATACAGCCCAAAGGGAAACTACAGGCCTTAAAGTCTTAATCATCATGTCATAAGTTCATTTGACATTTTAATACGCTGACCCGTCATATGGTACGTATGTTGTTCCACCAGCAAAGAACAGGTCAAATGTTGTTCTGTCACAGCTGCATCATTTAAACCTTTATTCCCCTACTGTGCAGCCTACAGTAACGTCTCATCCAAATGGATGGAAATTCTATACGCAATTAAAAGTACGCACATCTTACATCCAGAGAATCTTCTTTTAAATGATGGCTTCACCCCAGTGAGTGATAAATAAAGCTGAACAGAGGGAATAAACAAGAAGCCGCTGACATTGGCCTGATGCGGTTCGTAGTAGCGTCTATCTCTCTGTGCCACTGTCTCAGTAGGCCTCTGGTGAATTGCAGCTGCGAGGAAATAAGACTCTTATCAGATGCGGGTGATCCTGGAGCACACTTTAGCCCAGATTATGGATTCCTGTAATCTCAGCACAGTGGTTTCAGATTACGTTGATTCATTTACTCGCAAGTCCTGCAGTGCCTAACCAAGCTTTGTGTTTGTGGGCGGGTGGGGGGGGGGTGGGGGGGGGTTGTGTGCAGCAATAGACTTATAACTTTTTTTTTGCATCCAATTTGACAGTGATTCATTTTCAGTTCAATGCCAACAAAGCACTTTAAATTGCACGAGGCACTGTTTTTACTGGAAATGAATCCATCCACCCACCCCCCCCCAAAAAAAAAATCAATTAGGTGCATTAGGATTTTAGCTTCTCTCTTGATGTAGATCTGAGGTAACTGCCCCTGTAAAAAAACAATTACTGTTTTTCCGGTCGCTCTCGCACAACAGTGCATGCATTGAAAACGCTGTCATTGCAACATTATTCTACAGATGATCTCCTCAAATAAAGGTGAAGTGATGCAATTATGTATTTAACTTCTTGAAAAGGATTTTTTTCCCCACTGCATGTTGCATCAGCAGGTAAGAGGATTAATTCTTCAAACTTTTCCACTGATACTACGCAGAGGAAGAAGAAAACATCGCTGAATTATCTGAAAAGAGGTTTTCGTCATCTCCCGCTTGACTCTTTTCACCATCGCTGAACGCTGAGCTGCTTTGTCTCGACATGAAATAAAAACCACAGTCCCACATTGGTCCGTATTAACGAGTTGAAATATTTATTTTAAAAACTGAAAAAATAAAAACAAACCCACCAACAAAGTTTTAGTATATCATACAAAGACATATTTCACTGTTGCTATGGGAGTATTTGTTTCTCTTTGACTACAGTGTGAGGCAGTTTGAAAGGCTGGCTGAGCTGGTAGCACTACAGACACAGACCCGAGAGAGAGAAGACACAAAGAGCGAGGGAGGTTAATAAAGAATATCTGGGGGGGAAGAAAAAAACACAGCTTAACATCACTCAAGGTGCTTTCATCATTCAAGACACTTGGGATAACATCAAAAGTGTATGAATCCTCCTTCTATGGTTTATTTTTGTTTTTATATTCCAATTTTTCCTAATGAAATCAGCGATTGTTTAGCTCATGTGTGGGAGAAGTAACAGAACTCTGCTAAATGAATTGTTAAGTACAAAGACTTGTAGCCAACAGTACCGCAACCAATACTTGCCCTTTGCTTTAACCTAGTTGGTGCAGCAGATGGGTGCTGTCGAATGGGAACAAATATTTGTGTTCCATAATCATTTTTTGGTGATTTAACCATCTGCTGTTCCAAGTGTGTTAAACCTTTTTCCTTTTTGGTTTTTAAGAATTATTGGCAAATACTATTTGACCAGTGTCTGTTAAATACCCAGTGTCACAACTTTCCAGAGCTACACGGCTGAGGCGGAGCGTCAAAACTAAGTATGTTAAGACAGGGAAAGACAAACTCCAAGAAAATCATCACCATCATCATCAAACAGAAAGGAGGAGATCAGGTGTTGGGTTCAAAATGGACGCCTTCTCATCTTGTGGTTTTTATACACAAAGGCATACAAGTCAGTCTTCTCATAGTCCACTGGAAACAACACGAAAGTCAGTTCATCAGTCTCAGCAGGAAATTCTGTTAGATAACAACCTCGTACAGAAGAAATAAAGACTTATATTAGTCATGTGTGGCAATGGTGGGCACCATTTTGTATCCCTAATTCAATTAAACTGAATCCTTAACTCGGAGCGATGCAAAAATTGATGCCATGACACGAAAAACAAAATGTTATTTCCAACAGTTAAAGGCTTTGAGTTCATACACACAGCTACTTGGTCTTGAGGAAGCTATTGGAAACACTGCAGTCTGTGCACTGCATACGTCGGGCTCCACTGTGGTGCTGGCAGTGCCCACCGTTAGTGAAGGATTTATAAAACTGCAGTCGACCATCAATCCTGCAGGGTATTTGAGGAGGCATGTAAATGTTTAACATTTCATGAACAAAGGTTTGTGCAGTGGGATGGCCTCGAACGCTTATAATCGAACATTCAACCTTGATTCGAAGATGTCAAACAATTTAAGGATTTGTAATTGCCCCCGGCAGTCGTGTCTCCTGCGGTACCCTAACTGGATTACCATCCTCACCAGGAGCACAGTCGTCCTGCTGGCAGGGTCATTACGTCTCCAGGAGGAACGGATACGTGCCATCTGTCAGAAGACGACAATGTTACCAGTTCACTGTGTGCCAGGGTCCCAGTTATGCCTCCGAAGCTGCTGCTGCTGCTTCCGTGAAAGGCTTGTCGCGGTGCTGCTCGACTGAAAATATGCACCAAGAAGGGGTTGCCAACTTATTTGATCAACTCTGGGGTTTGTTGGCAGATTTGAACTGTTGTTGCGAACAACCGGGAAAAGTCGCAGACCTCAAAGTGTTGTGACTTTTTTTCCCTGTATTTTAAAAGAGAGAGTTTCCTCCCACTACCCTCCTTTACTAACTTTAAAAGAGGAAACGACAAAAATGACCCCATGTCATTAGGGTTTTAGCAACACTGCCCTGTTCCTGTTTCCAGGCGAGCATCTGTTAAAATCATATGGTGAAAAAGAAAAAAGGAGGTTCGCTTCATGTTAACAGTCATGGTCGTCACAACGGTGAAGAGGTGAAAGGCAGAAAGTCCAGTGAACCATCTCGTGAAGCGGTACGGACTTGACGCGGTGATAACTCACAGTGAGAAACGAACGGGCAGAAACTAGGGAGGAGGAGAACGTCAAACTGCACCGACGGATGGAGAGGGCAGCGCAGGCTCCCACAGCGCCACGAGCTCGCAACGTAGACCAAGAACACCAGTTTCAGCAGCGGAGCATGCACGCCACCTGCGTCACACAGAGACATGACTTCGGAGGGCTGGGCTCGGCCCTCTTTCTGCTGAGAGCTCGCCCCTTTGTGCAGTGTATCCTTGTGCTCGTATCCTCTCTGCTGCGACTCCTCGTTTATCAGAAACCAAGGAGGAAGACGAAAGAGAAGCAGAAGAAGAAGACAATAAATACTCGGCCGAACGGATCAACTTCACCGCCGCTTTTCACCGACACAGTCCTGGGCGATAGGCAGGGGGAACATGAGGCTGTGAAGTCGGGCTGCACTGTACCCCCCCCCCCGCCCACCCACTCCTTACTACATCCGACAACCCCCCCTCTGTTGAGCCCCTGGTGCTGTCCTTCAAGGAAGCTTAATGGACATGGGTGGACAAGCAGGTTTAGAAAAGAAGCACCCTTTCATTTGGCTTAGATAACAAACAAATAAAAAAGAGAAAAGAGGAAGAAAACAAGGGACAACGCGACTGAAAAGTGTGTGTATAAATAAAAAGAGGCAGACAGAAGCCGGTCTTATGGTGGCGAAAGGGGGCGAGAGTGGGTAGAGGGGACCGGTCTCAACCTGTGCCTGTGGAAAGGACCGAAAAGACAGATGTTAGTCCTTTTCACTTCAGTATCTTCGAAGAGATATTCATTGTGCAGTGGCTCCCCCTTTATCCTCACCCTCCTCATTGTCGCCCCAGCCCTCTGCTACCCCGGCCAGCAAGTAATGCTTCTTCCTCAGTTCGCCGAGACGCTCGCGCTCCTTCTGCAGGCGAGTCTCCAGCTCCAGAACCAGGACCTGAGGAAACACGCACTCTTCATTTCCCTCGTAAACCACATAAATCCCACAATTATAAACACGGATTTAGTTACACAGAACATAATTGGATGGAGACTTTTACTATTAAAAAAAAAACTTGTTTGGAAAAAAATTGCAACCTTTGCATCGTTAGATTCTCTTTTTCACTAAGATATAACAGGCAAATTTTGATTTTCAATCAAGTATTCTTTTTTTATACACAGAAATGTAGTCCAGGCTAAATGTGGTTACACTGGGGAGCAGTAAAGAAATTCTTGCCTGTACATTTATTAAATTTCCCTTGCATTTGAGTGTGTGTGTGTGTGTGTGTGTGTGTGTGTGTGTGCATTAATTGTCATTACTTACACAGGCTTGAGTTAAGGCTTGTGAAATACACATTTTTTTAAATAGGAGTCGTTTGTCATTTACAATGGGCCGTCTGTATTTGTGAGCATTTAGAAGGTGAGTGGAGCAGAGCTTCAACACAGACATATATTCAGCTCCTCAATAGTTAAAATACAAAGTAACTTCAGATGTGGAAATTTGATTTCCAAACTCACATATCAACTTCCCGATCAATAAGAATAAGAGTTTTTCTCTCGTTTCCAATGAAAGTCACAAAAAAGAGTAGAGTTACTTTTCCTTCTCTGCGTACAGAATATTTTAAGACTTTTATTTTTTTGCATGTATGTTGTATCCTGTTGTTTACCTGTGCATCCATCTCTTGTCGTTTGATCTGTGTGAGAGTCATGCTGGAGAAGTCCATTGTGTCTGGAAACACAAAACCAAAGGAGAAAACTTGTTTTGACAGTCAACTTCAAGGGTCAAACAGAAACGTGCTATCTGACTTTTAGTGAGAAATTAAGTTTTTTGTGAAATCAAAATCTGGACATATCAATGACTGTCAAGCTAATTTAACTTTAGTGAAGGCGTTCATCTCACCTTTCTCTTCAATCTGGGACTTCCCAGACTTGGTGGAGGCCACGACAGCGGCGGTGGCCTGTGTGACGCCGCGGGACGCCTGCTGCAGACGGTGCAGGTTGCCGCTGTCTTTGTCTGCTTTGACCTGATGAGAGGGGAGAACAGAACACAGGGCAAGAGACATGACATCTACAACATGGGAATGCTGCTTACACCCGCGCTCCGCCAGCTGTATTAGTTCCGCAAATACCAATCAATTTAAATCATCCAGTCACAGTTATTCTTGCCAATACAGTTGTGAAATTAAAAAGGGCTATTGCCCCAGTTTTCTTCACAGGGAGAGTGGAGACTACAGTTTTGAGTAGTTTGCTCACCTTAGAGGCAGCTACTAGCTGTGCAGTGCTGGCAGCTATTTCATGTGAACACACCATCAACTCCTCAAACTTCCCTTTGCCCTGCACCACCAGATCAGCAGCATCCCTGGAACGACGCAGTGCAAAATAAACTCAAAGGTAACTTTGTCCTTCCTCATTTCTCTCATCCTTTATGGAAGTTTAAGATTCATAAGAGTGATCACAGCTTCTTGCAAAACACTTTTTTCCACATCCAACTCCACGACCCATGAGCACTTTCACACTTTGCTGTGAGTGAGAGATACTCAGCTGAGGACTGGTACTCACACCATGACCGTGGCGCCCCATCCCACTGCTTTGGAGGCAGAGATCAGCCCCTCGGTCCAGCGGGAGTTCTTGGCATAAAATTCCTTCATGGAGGCTGCCCCCTGGTGGACAAAAGAGGATACATTACACCAAACTGTGGCACACTTTAAAAAAACAACAACACAGAGGCTGTATCTCACAACTCCTTTGATCAAATATTAGTTTGTTTATCATTATTTGAATATGAAACAAGATAATAGGTATTCAATTTGTCCAAAACCAAAAGTTTAAGTTTACTCTAGTTTACTTTTAAATCAATGAAAGGGATTAATATACAACTGACATGCTCACTGACTACGCACCAGGCGCTTAGGTCTCTCTTTCACTTTCCTATATAATAACTATACATTATATTTATTGAATTAAAAAAAAAAGTTTGTTTTTCATTTATTTTTTTATCAGTAATTTTCTTATTTCATTTATTTTACTTTTTCACTTATTTATTTTTGCTTTGTGTTTTTATATCGGTAATATTCTCTTATTTTATATGCTCTCATCTCGTGTTAAACAAGTCATGTTTGTGTCGTGTATCTTTGCTTTTTTACCTCAAAGCACATCCAGTCTATGCTTGTCGTCATATTAAATGTGCTACATAAATAAAGTTGACTGGTTTGAGGAAAAACTGGAAAATTCTCACATCGGAGAAGCTGGAACAATCAAATAATCACCAAAGCTCCATAGTCAGTATTTCAATTTGAAATAAAGCAAACAGTACAATTCTCTTGGACCGTGCAACTTAATCTAAATAGAACAGACCAAAAATTAGGCTTTGTCGACCTGCGAATTAAAATTTGTGAATTTGAAATGCAGCAATTAAAAGATTAATTATAATATGACTGGTTTGCAGAGGTCACATCTTATATTCAAAGAAATGATGCTGCTAATTCAAACTGTCAACAGTCACACAAAGCTCTTCCTTGCTGTTTACTTCAGGAAGAAACAGCGGCAGCGTAACTCACCCTGCCGCTCTCCACGATGTCCCTCTGCAGGTGTTTGGAAGACAGAACCAGCTCCTTGATCGCCCGCATCAGCTCCGTGCACGAGGCCAAGATCCTGCGGGGGGCGACAGAGCAGAGGTGCCTCAGGTATCCTGGATGAAACTCGTTTGTTCCACTTTGCTCAGCGATTGAGGTTTGTAGTCCAAAAGAAATAACACCATCAAACCAGACATGCAGCAGCTTCGCATTGGCTGGTTGAGTCAAGATTTATGTGCACGCAACAAATTCCTGTGGAGTTTGGAGCAGAGAGCCAAGCGTCTGTCCGATAATGTAATCAGGAGATTCCTGAACGTCTGGAGCTGTTTGCAGCACATAAGCCCATCTTGTGCAAGACATCAATAACCTGATAACAGTTTAGAGAAAGAAAAAGTTAAAAACTACAGAAAAGATACTGGAGAAACAAATGTAAGGTTCGCCGGCTTCAGACAGATGCACTGAAATATCATATAACCGATGTAAAAAACATCTCCGCTTCTTTGCTACCGTTTACATCTGTGACACTGTGTGGTCATCTCTCAAACAAACAAAGAGCGAGAGGCTTGGCTTGCTGTAATGTTTGCTTTTTAATCAGATGAACCACTTCCTAAATCTTCAGATTTTTAAGCCACAAGTCATTTCTCTTTCACCACAGAGAGAGTCATTGCTCTCCTGGCTTTTAGCCGCTGAGAGAAACTTTTTTGTTTTTGGGTCAGCTGTATTTCTTTTTGGGCAAAGTGTGATATCTTTTACACCTCTGTAATTGAGGTGATCTTTTAGGGTGGATCCTCTTGCGATCTCTTCAAACTAATTTAAACTGTTTTCAGACACGAGCTGCGGATATTGTCCAGAAACTTGTTTGCCGTTCAAACATGAAGAAAACAGAAAACGCAGCAGGAGATTGTTCGAGTCAGATGCATTCACGGCAGCAGGAAAACCTCTGGAACATTCAGGCGAGGGATCGGGCGCCCACTCGCTTGCCATGAATCTTCCGCAGATTTTATCTGAGAGCAGCTTTAGATTCAAGACGCTTCAGGTATTCACTTCAAGGGGCAGTAGGCGATGTTCAACCAATACACTTTTTTGTAAAAAAAAATCTGTGAATACTTCCTCACGGTCCGCTAGCTGTCGGTACTGTGTGTCCGGCCTCTGTTGATTGAAAACCCCCCAAAAATTGGTGCGGGCCGCACGTTGTTACAGACAGCGCTCAATCCCAGCCCTAATCTGTGTGTTTTACCTCTCGTTGACCTCCATCTTGATTCCTGTATCAACTGCTCGAGACTTGTTGAGCATTTCCTGTTGGAAAACACACAGAGGCACAAAGGAGAGAAAAAGTTTAAACTGAATTAGGGGGCAATGTTTTTTTTCACACAGCAAGCAAAGAACAACATGCACACACACGCACATACACGTCTGCCATCAGATGGTCACATCTATTGTAAACACACACGCACACACACACACTCTTCAGCACCTCTATCCTGGCGGCAGCTGACTCCACCGCAGCAGAAGTGGCAGCCATTTCCTGCTCCACAAGATCTCCCAGCTCCCCCTGCTGTAGCTCCAAACCCCGAGGACGCAGCTTCTGAAAAAGTTAAAACCCACAAGAGAGACTCGAGTCAAACGTTACAGCGGGAAGGGCGGCACCCGTCACAAAAATCATCACACAGCAACTCTGGCAACAGTGTGACCCGTTCTGTGTCTCAAACCTCGGCAGTGGCCAGAATGGCCTCCAGCACTGCCTTCAGTTTGCCGTCGTCGGCCGCAGCCAGTCCGTCCTGCTGCTTCATCCGTCCCAGCAGAGCCAGAGCCTCGGCCCCACACGTCTTCACGCTCTCCGACAGGGCTGACGAGGACAGGGAGGATGCATGTGTTATCACCCAAACAACTGACATTTAAAATATAGAAACCCACACTGAAAAGAACACATTTCTGTTGTAATTTACACTCAGTTTGATATGAAAATACCATATCGTTTCCTCCAATCTCTGATGTGTTGGAGTGCCATTAGTGGCTGCAGCTGTAGTGTTCATTTTACTGACGTCCCCTCAGGCCGAGCGTCTAATAACAGCCACTCTGACATGAGGTCGGGAGAAACTAAAACTCCACAGCAGCTGTCGGCCCGCCATTTTTAGGTGCAGGGCGGCCAGCTGATGTGCTTTAAACTGTACACAGGATTTTAAAAGCTCAATTAAGCTCAATTAAATGTTTTTGCAATGTATGGACACACGGGCTCATTGCAAAGCACTCGCCATCGATTTCCAGAGCTGCAGCTACAGACGTAGCATCAGTCCGACCCAGTTTCAATTCTCCATGTTTGTTTTTTTGTAATAAGACCTGAGCTGACCAGAGCCTCATTATATTTGGGCATGTTTAGGCTGCTTACGTCTCCCAAGAGAACAAATTCAAGGGCAGACATTACTTCTGTCTGAAGTCAGCATATGTTCTGATTATGCAAGTTTTTGCTGAGCTTGAGGAGATGATTATTATAAAAGGGGCATTTCTTATCACAATGCAAATGCTGCTGCAGGACGTTCAGATACATGAGACACTTTAGGTGCTCACAGACCTGTCAGAACGTGTACATTTATGGGCAGACAGACTCGCCCAAAGATTAACATCAGGAGACCTGGAGACTACACTCTGTTCACACACACACACACACACACACACACACACACACACACACACACACACACACACACACACACACACACACACACACACACACACACACACACACACACACACACACACACACACACACACACACACACACACACACACACACACACACACACACACTCATAAACATTTACCGTCAGCTTGCTCCACAGGCACCATGTGGGAGGTGGCACTACCCTGAACGATGGTGTCTCCCACCAGGTGACCACACTGGGTCACCACTCGTAGCAGCTCAGACACACCTGCAAAAAGACAAAGACAAATTGGTATGAAAAATATACACACTCTCACACACACCGGATATCAGAATAATTGGAAAACTTAGTTCCGCACCCCAAATCGGAGGTGTCAGCTATTAAAAATGTTTTGCTCCTATTATGACAACAAGCGCCTAACACACAAGTGTATGCGTTTTCAATTTTTTACATGCCCATCACAGCTGGCGCTTTGTCTTGGCTCCTTGTTAATATGCCAATATTGGAAAGAGGTGTCACACTTTCATTGGCAGTGTCCAGGAGCACATGAATGACGAAATTCACGTTTTAAAGCCCCGGCCTGCACACAAAATCTTGCATCATTGTCATAAATGTTATTGCAGAGTTTCTTGACCTCCCATCTTCAACTTGAGCAGACAGGCCCAGGTACAGTACAGGGGTTTCAGTTTTTCGGATACCCCAACCCGAGGTAGAACATCCCCTTCATGAAATGGATGGTTGTAACAAAGTATTTTATTGAGCAAAATACAGCAAAAAGTGATGAAATGGATCAATATATAGAATCACACTATAGGCAAAAAAAGTGCAGAGTAAAACCACTCTGGAGATGGTACCATGCCTTCAGAACTACACATACACACTCGTCACTGATTGGACAAAAGCCGTAGCACAATGGTGACACATCACAGCCTCTCGTGTCCTATTGCTTCACTCTACAATTCACTCACCTCTCCTCTTTCTACATGCATCCCCTGCTCCCTGCCTATCGCCTGATGGGCCAGCTGTCCCTGCTGAGTTACAGACAATGGATTATTTCAAAATGAATGTGTTGAGTCAGTGGTGGAACGTTTGAAATAACATATAAAAATAACACGGCAATTCAACAGTGCCACTCATCTTATATACATCTGGGAGGGGGGGGTTCTCAGAACAAACTGGGCTCTCAGAATAACGTATTGCTAAAATGGTGTCACCTGAATGTATAAATAGTTGTATGACAATGGAAATTGAATTTCACAGATATTTATTCAAATCTTTTGCTTTTGAAATTTGATTTCAGGGGGGGGGGGGAATTGTCGCCAACAGATTAAAAAAAATCAAAATTCTTTCAGTCATGATCCTTTGTTGCCTAAAAAGTTAAATGTGCCATTCTTGAAAGCAGTTTCTGTCTGCAATGACACAGAGGCCCCTTCACCACCTGCTGGTCTGCCCACAGTGCACACTAAATATCACTTCCTGCCCATTTAGCTGAATGAGCCAAAATAAAATGTGTAAAAACAGAACAACAACTATATATCAATGGATTGCTCAACACCTTCCAATACTACCTTAATGCGCAAAGGATAATCTACACATTATCATCACACTTGATATTATCCGCTCATTATTTCGGTCGCTGCCCAAACAGAACAATCCGTATCAGTCCTTCCTCCTGTCCTCTGTTGTCAATCACTTCATTGACTTGCATATTAATTAGCCATGTGCTGGTTCCGCTGTTAGAGGGAGGAGGGGCTTGTCTTGTATCAGCCAGCGGCGACACATTTTAAGATACGTGGCAAGAAAACAGTTAGACTACAGTACACACAGCCAGCTATCGTTTCAGATCGTTTCTAGCGGTGGCTTTTTACTCGCAAAGGTTTTATTGCACTAATCAGCGTAGTTGGAGGAGCACAGCCCAGACACAACAGAGGAGGTTGTGCAGAGAAACGTCAGAGCTTATCAATACCGCCTTCAATAATTAGTCCTAAGTTTAGGCGATAGTATCGCTGGGGCAGCTGTCGCTGCTGAGGAGGGCTGCAGACCGTGGATTTATTTCCAATGCGTTGAGTCTTTGGTGGATTGACTGTGTTAAAAAATAACACAGCAATTCAACAATGCCAGCTTCTATGGGGAGCGACATTAACAAAGAGATATTGATATTCCAACATGATCTTACTTTGAGTATTCGTAACGTAACATTAGCTATCTTAATATAGACGGTGTCTGAGGACATCACTCACACTCTTTAAAAACAAACAAAAAATTAAATTACACCCTTGTGTGGCCCTCAAAAAGGTAAACTCCTCTCACCTGTGTTGTCAGCTATGAAGGCATCGCCGGCCGAATGGAGTCGGTCAATACAGTCTAAAGAGGCCTGACATCTGGATGCTAGGTAATCTGCCGAGATAGACAAAGAGACGAGACAAACATGAGCGTGTGCACACAAACCTTACACAGCACAGTGCTAATTGGTTTTCCCTCAGCGAGTCGGAGCTCATTTTTGTTCTGCGTTGTTGTAGAATTAAAGCTCCCGACCTGCGGAGCTGGTGCAGCTGATGTGTGCCGGGTCATCTATCCGAGCCAGCGAATCCTGGATGATCTTCTCTGCCTCCTCCACAGCTCCCTGCAGACTGGACCAGCGAGCCGCCACCAGCTGACTCTCCAACGCCTGCTCCCTGCTCTCCTGTGGACGCAAACACACAGGGACAAGGCTGAACTTGCCGCACCATTTAAAGAGAGAATGAAACTATTAAATGGTCACAGCAGATCTTGGCGTTTCTGTCACCTCATGCTGCTCGATTTCTTACAGCTTATTAAAATAGTTAATTAGGAAAATGACAAGTCTTCACCTTCTCGTTGAGCTGATTCTGCAGGGCCTCCGCCGTCTTCACCCCGCTCTCCCTCTCAGTCGCCAGTGAGCTTTGGACTCGCTCTAGCTCCTCTCCCTGGGCGGCCAGCTCCGCATCCACCTTCGACAAGGACTGCACCAGCTCTGCCTTCTCAGACTGCAGGGCGGCCAGCTGAGTGCTGAGCACCTCGCTCGACTGCACGGGGGAAATAAAAGACGGAGGGATGAAGGAATGCAGACGAGACGGACGAGGGACAATGAGCAGACGGGAGGACGTGGTTGGGATGATACGCAGCTGTCAGGACATGTCAGGATGTGGTATAATACAGGTGCTCCAACCTCACAATAAAAAAAACATCTGCAGCCAGTAATTATAACAATATTGTCTGGTTGCACAACTTGGCTGTAATGCAACAATCAATCACAAACAACAGAGTGAAGTTAGATCACATCCTGTGCACTCTAGGTTTGTGAAATCAAATATTCAGACATTCATCATTTTGGAAGTGGACTCAAATGACGAGGCGTGTGCATATAGAACGGGTGAAAGACTTACAGCCTGTGGTGCCAAGCAGGTCCGACACAGGAGGAGAAAATGTTGAGAGACGGACGAGAAAACAGAATCGTTAAGAATGTGATTTTTATGTCAGGAGCAAGCGAGAGCTGGACACTGGAGGCATGATACAGAAGCGATGGATTGTGGGGCTGCTGTGTGTGAAAAGGGCTATATGAGATTTAGAGAGATGGAGGAGGACAGAGTTGATGAAGTAGTAGCTTTTAGACAACAGGAGTGGGAGGCTGAGTGACAGATGAGAGCTACGAGGAGCAGTCACAATCCATCAGCGAGGGAGTGCAAGGGATTGTGAGGGTTAAAAGTGTCAATTAATGACCTTTTAAATTTCAATCATTCAATTTGTCGCCCCCCAAAAATGAGACAAGAACACAGTACGGAACTACAGTACAGGTCAAAACGTCACTGCGGCAATGAAATCCTTTAATGGGAGCTCTCTTTTTTATATCATTCAATCTTCCTTTTAGGAATATTTCAGATTTTTTTTTTCACTTTCTCACAGATACACAGAATACGAAATCCTCGGCCACTGACAGAATGTAAGGAACCAAACAACTCCCATTTACACAAGCAGCTGTTTGGATGACATTTCACTGTGCTTCTGTGTTTTTATGAAGGTTATAAACATCAGCTTGGCATTTGCCCGTTGCACTTGGCTCAGCTGTGCAGAGATGACAAACACAGGCCGTGAGAGGATCAAGAAGAAAAGGACGGGTGGTCGGAGACTCTGAAATGGTTTCTGCAAAAGAAGAGTCGGTGACTAAGGGGGGAAACTGAGATGGAGGCAGTGTGGATGACAGACGGGGCATTTGAAGAGGAAAAACAAGCACAAAAACAGCTTTGTGATTGTTCTTAAAGAGCGAGCGAGGCAGAAGATGGAAATGTTATTTGACTACGGTGGAACATTTCACTTTGGAGCATGCACTCACTGACAGATGTTCAGGTGTGGTCAACTTTAAAAACAAAAATCACAGGTCAAGAACCGGGGATCGGTTGTAACCATGAAAAGTCAGGACGGTTTCAAACAAATTGAAAAGTCTGATGCAGATATTATCATATTACCTGCATATAATATTAATTCATAAAATGGGTTAGATGGAAGACTCAAATTTATCCTGAAAATGGATCCCGGGTTCTGCTGATTCTGGTGACCAAAGAGTGAACAGCAAATAACCGATGACTCGGTTCATTGGGACTGTTGATGAATTTGTTTAGTAACTTTTCACAGGGGTCTGGATAGCAGACCGAGAGAAGAGCCTCTGACCTGTTGTGACGAGGCCACGCTGGTCTTCAGGGAGTCCAGCTCCGCCCGGCTGGACACCAGCTCTCTCTGGAGCTGCTGGAACTGCTCCATCTGTTCCCTCTCCTGAGCGAGAAAAGTCATAATCTCACTTCTCACACAGCTCGCGTCACCTCAGTCAACAAGAAATTTGCAGTGGTTCAAAAAAGTCCAAGTCCAATCTTTTCCTCACCATCAAACCTCTCTGTATGTAATGCACCCTGCGGTGATTGCAACATTAACGTCACCCTCACCTGTCTGTCCGCAGCCTCATGGGCTGCTTTCACCTTCTCTTGCATCTCTCGCCTCACGTCCTCCACTTCATCCTGGGCTGCCTGGGCCACCGTCACCTGACGGGTCACCTCTGCATTCTTGAGGCAAATAAAAAGAGAGAGAGAGAGAGAGAGAGCACTTCATCTAACCTGGAGGCTCCAGATTCGGGTGTAAGGACAGAAAGGAACACTCTTTCTTACCTTCCTCAACAGGTCTGCGTGACTCTGAACCAACTCTGTGTACTTCTCCTTCAGCTTGGTGTAGCGCTGCTCGTTGGCCTGAGCTTTTTCTGGTGGGACAAGCGGAGGCAGAGAGAAACGAACACAGTGATACGGTAAATTACCTCAGCGCGTTGACGACTCCTACAATAAACCCGGGGATCAATGAGTTACTGGTTTTGTTTTGCGTGACAACTATTTGTTTTCTCCTTCTCCTTTCACTCAGACTCAGGTTGAGAAATTAAAAGTGTATTTTAAACAGTTTTAAGCAAAGTGCTTCACAAAAAGGATAAAGGAAAATACTGGACTGGACAACCCTCTTTGCTTGGTCCTCAACACAGTGACCAGAATCAAATGTAACCCACAGATTTTTTGCAACTGCCTTAAGGGGCCAAACATAAAACACTGCATGTTAAATGTGCTGGTTTGTACTGGAATATTCAAATAATGCTGCTTCTCTTTAGAAGCTTCTATTGTGAAACACACTCCTCTGTCAGATGATATTTGTTTGAGCTTATTTAACAGTAAAATGGTTGGATTTTGACACAAAAGGCGACAAAGCGAAGGGAAGAACAATTCATAAGTTTAAAACTCTTTACTCTCGATCTCGGTCAGGCTCCGCTGCTCCTTTTCCGTGTCCTCCCTGACCCTCCTCAGGTCGTCCAGCTCCGCCTTGAGGAACTCACTCTCCCCCAGAGCCTGCAGCCTCAGGTGGCTCTGCTCGGCGAGCTCCGCCTCCAGCTCACTGACACGCCCCCTCAGCACCTGACACAACCGACCGCTCTGGTGACGGACGGAGAGACAGGAGGAAGGGTAAAAAGAAAAGAGGGGCAGAGATGAAGATGGAGAGAAGATGATTCAGACTTCACGTTGCGTGTTGGTTCTGATTGTTTGTCTTTTAAGTTCAATGTGTGATTTAAAAGATGCAGCAGCAAGTACAAAGGAAACATGGTTCTCCGATTCCTCACCTCTAGTCTGAACGACTCAAGCTCTTCTTTGAGGGCCTGGATCTCCCTCGTCAACTGTTCAATCAGACGGTCTCTGATGGATACAGAAACAATATATCTCATTGCTCACGTAAATCAATAGACAGCTGAATAAATAAACTGTATCATCAATGGTGACTGTCATCCTTCACGATCGTATGTCTGTTTTATTCAGGCCCAAATTCTTTCCTAACTTTGCATTTACAACTAATGTAATGAATTCAAATTCAAAGATCCGCACGTGTGCTTAAAATTTCAACTGGTAGTAGACAGATAATATTTTCTAAGTGCAGGAGGGAAATATGTTTTGAGAGCCGGCACATAACAAGCCGTCTCAGATTAACTGGATTGACTTGCATTTGTTTTTGTTATCAGGGCACAGAGTGAAGAATGAATCAGGTGTTTAAAAGTCTTGGTGCAAATGTAACACATTTATTTAAAACAGATCAAAATATATATCTCAGTATGATCTCGTGGTGAACTTTACTTGTCCTCTTTGCGCATGCCGTTCTGACTGTTGAAGTTGAACGGGTCTATCGCAGCCGAGGTGCCGAACAAGTCGTCAAACTTGGTCTCCACAGCAGCCTGGAGGGTTTGAAAATCAGAATATTACAGGAGAATATAGATAAATCAAATGAAATATGTAGATCAAGCTTACACTGGTACCATTTCATCCTTGGTTGGGCTTTAATTAGTAACTAACCAGGGTTACTATTTTTTGAGTTCATTGTTTTTCTGTAATTATTCAGTTTTTTAGGTAACATGGTCATTAACTTCTACCGTCCACCATAGTGCTATAAAGAGGGTCATGCACAGTCTATGATCCAGGTGTTAAAGTAATGGATAACCTCATTATATTTAATGTCACAAAAAGACAAATATATTTGTTTATCCCCCATGTTTACCTCACCAGGAAGCTATTTTATAGTAAATATAATAAACACAATGACATGTAGTTTCATATGGAAATCTACTAGTGAAGCAGGTTATTTCCTGTTTCATCTCATCCACGTTTCCCTCTTTGAATCTATTCCCTCCTGAACCCCCCCCCCAAAAAAAATATACAAATAAATTTACAATTTTGGATTTGCTGATCACAGAGACACACATTCTGAGACAAGGAAGCTGAGATCGTTACAAAACAGATGCGATTGCATTTAAGACGGTACCATTCAGGGACACTTGTATTGTGTAGTTACCGGCAGCGAGGGAATGTCTGTGTCCACCAGGTCATCGGTCTCCACCATGTGCTCTGACTCTGGAGATGACGACTCGGCGGGGATCACGACCACGGGGCTGATGTGCTCCGACAGAGCTGACGCACGCAGGAAGTTAGGAGGGTTCTGCAAGAATGAGGCACAAGCTTCATCAGTATATATATATATATATGTGTATATAGATTTATGTTTTTTAAATTTCTATTGAATTCGATGAGACTTTCGCAGCATACAGTAGAAGTAAAACATTTCCTTTTTTTTTAAATCATGTGATCAGTGCATGCAAACTTTCCTGACATTTTCCAGAAGGGCTGTATGTAAGTATGCATGGGTCTGCAAATGTTGCTTGGGACATTTTGATCGAGTGAAAATTTCGCATGTGAAAAAAGAGCAGGAAACTATCTGGAAAAATTCACAGAGAGCGAGTGGGCGTGAATTATCCTCATGGCCTGCCTCCTGCATGCTCTACCAAGACGCATGTTTTCCTGTTGGTGTGAAGGCGTCTGACTCTGGCAATCTCCTGCTGCGATGGTCATGTGTGAAAGGCAAACTTATTTCACATATTTCATGTCTGAAAAACAGCTAAGTTAACAACACGTTGGTAAAAAGCTAAGGAGTTGGAATAAAAAGAAAGACACACAATAAGATGTTGTCAGATGTGAATGGAGACGGAGAGTAAAGGACATCTGAGCTCATATGACGAACTGGTTTAGAGTCTATAAACAACTAGTATCAGGAGGCAGAACTTTTATAAGTGGGAATTGAATTAAATTGTGAAACAGAAACCTGACACAACCGTCATGGGTCGACTCGGACTTAGGGTGTGGTAACTGTGCAAAATGTGAGAATTAGTGATGGGCAGTCCTCACCTCGGGCAACTGTGGGATCTGAATCAGCCTCTTGAAATACTGCAAGTTACTGGAGCGATAGAACAGACTCTTTAACCTGGAACAGAGGGGGAGAGAGAGAGATGGAGGGAAAAGAGGAATGGTAAGAGAATTAGAGTGAGGGAAGACGGAGCAAGATACAATTTGACATTGGAAATTCATTCAACATGGTACTAAGAGCTCAGACCTCTGGGTCACAGAGAGTACAGTACTGTGACCCACTGTGTATGTGCGCCTGTCAGTGAAAGTCATACTTTTTGAACTGTTCCTGGAAGCGATCTCTGTGGCCCTGGAGAGTGTCTGCTGGAAGGCCTGCACACAAAACACAAACACGTCAGTGCTCGGCCAAGAAAACTGTTCAGATACATAATGTGATTTGTAAATAATGTGTCACAATGAAAGCATTCAGATCTCTGAAACTACTACTTTATATTGTCTGAGAAACGGTTCACACACACACACACACACACACACACACACACACACACACACACACACACACACACACACACACACACACACACACACACACACACACACACACACACACACACACACACACACACACCTGTGATTTATTAAAATACAAACGACTCTGAAATCAGGCTGTCAGAGTCTGTGTCATCTTTCAAGTGTCTTCTTCAAACTAATTTCTCCAAAAAATGAATTTGACCTGTGCTGTTTGTTTTATTTTAATTGTTTTAATTAGTTAGCTGTTCATTCTTCATAAATAAAGTTGTGGAATCCATCTTTCTTACTGAGCGAGCCTGTATTGAGCACTTTGACCAGCAGAGTCGAGTGTGTGTGACTCACAGGAGTGCAGCTTGAACAGCAGCTTTACGGTGTAGTCGTACAGGTGGCTGCTGTCCAGGATGACTTGGATGAGGGGAGCCAGACGACACTGACCCGCTGCCGTCACAGACACCGACCGAGACATGTCTAGGGAGCTGAATACTAGGAGAGAGAGACACACACACACGCGGCAGATCAATAGATCTATTCACAAAATCAATATCTACGCACACAGACTCATGCAAGCTCGTCTGGCGTCAGTAAAAACACAGCATGAGCCACCGTACACCTCACACGCACATATTCAGTGACTCCTTTTTAAAGTTTCAAGTTTGTTAAGCACTTCAGAGACTTTGAAAGGTGCTATACAATGTTAGTTTATGACTATTATTATGATCATATTGGTGATTATTAATGCAAATTATTGCGCGCACACGCACACACACACAGGCACTTCTAGTTTTACGAAAAGCAGGTTTAAGTTTTAAAGTGGAGCGGAAAAGGAGCGGCAACCCGAAAACACTAACAGGATTGTTAGTGACTCCGTCTCTGCCTCCATCGTTACACCCCTCTTTCATTTCCCTGCTGAGCGGCTCACAGCATCTCCAGAGCCAGAGCGCGAGAGCCTCTGTGCACTGCAGAGGCGTGGTTTCCTGCACAGCTTGAACGGACACACACACACACACACACACACACACACACACACACACCCCCCCCCCCCCCAGGCCTGGCCTCTTTACCCTGAGATGACGTGATGCTTTTAAAATACACCAGACCGGGGGAGGAAGCTGACAAGAGCCTTAAGATTTGGGTTGAATTTAACAGACTGAAGTGAAGCGGTTTTAAAAAAAATGTTTTTTATATAAAAGTACAAATTCAGTCCTAGAAAGCACCAAACTCGGAAAACTAATGCAGAGGTACGGTTTTGCCAGATATCTCCATTTTTCTTGAAAGAAAAAAGAGGAGGAAGAGACGTTATTGTCACGTAGGACGCATAAAGGGCGTGATATATAGAATCCAGAATGCAATTTCCTCCCCTTCATTCATGAATGGGGGCGTGCAGCTTTACAGCATTTCTTCTAAAATCCTGGTCACATCCCGGCCGTCTATTTTGAGCCCTGGTCGGGCACTTTAAAAACATTAACCCAGGATGACTCACCCAGACAACAACAGGGACAGAGTACAGTATGCAACCACGAACTTGCCTCGTAGCAGACAGATAACATTGGATCACGTCTGTATGTTTCTGCACAGTACATCTATCAGTCAGACGCCGTCTTCCTGTCGGTCTAAGTTTGAACTTGTGTGCGCGCGCGCGTGTATGTACATCGTCACTGATCCGCCGCAGACTGGAAAAACTTACCACCGAGGAAGAGGTTGAGCTCACACTCCAGGTAGTCAAACATTTCTACGGTCAACTGGAAGCTGGGGGGAGGAGAGAGACGGAGAGAGAGAGTTTAGAGTTAACCACTTCCAAATGAGTTTATTCCCTTTTTCCTGTTTGTGAAATCAAGGAAACTAAACTAAACTCTTCCAAAATCAACTTTTTGGGGAAAATCAAATCTTTCTAGTGAATTCTCTTCATGACAACAGAGAGTTGCCTTCCTGCTTTTCTAACCGTCTGAGTCGTGTTCAAATCTGTAAATTTGATTTCACACACGAACTCCAGAAAAAATATCCAGGTCAGATGCAAGAAAATTTCCGGAGCATTCAGGTGAGGAGTGGCACCTGGAGAGAGCGCCGTCACGCTCGCCGTGAAACACCCGGGGATTTTACTGAAGTATTCTCACAGGGGCTCTCTGTCCGGAAGTTATCCAAGGGGTCTGGCAGGAAAAGTTGCAGAAAAAGGCCGGGGCAACATTTGGGGACATTTGCGTTCTTACGTACTGCCATCAGGAAAAGTTAAGGGAAGATGTCCGGACATCAGTGCACGTGTGCTCAAGTCAATTATACCTAGTACAAATCGCACCGAATAAATCTGAGGATTCGGAAATTGATTAAAGTGGAAGGAAAAAAAGTCATATTTCTATTAAACCAAACTAAACCAAACCCTAACCCTTTTCTCATTTTTTGCCTTTATCTCGTAAAAATCTGAATATATGTTCTTCTTCGGGGCTCTGAAGATCTAAATAACTTTTTACCAGATCTTGTTGCTGAACAAAAACCTTTAGGGCTTATCCGAGAGATCCCAAAGAGCAGCTTCATTTGGCTTACGTGTATGAGCGGCAGCTCCGGTGCGTCGTGATTAAAGTATTCATGCCGTTTCATTTCATTTCACATTTCAGTTGAGAAATAACACTGAAGCTCATTAACATGGAGGACCAGCACAGCGGTCCTGCTCAACAATAACAACAACAGCAGCAGCGACAGCACGCCAGAAACACTCACAAGTTGTTCACGTCGTTCTCTCCCGCCTCGTCGAGCTGTCTGTTTGACATCTGCAGGTTGCCAGGGAAACGAGGGTTCTGACGGAGAGGAGAAACAGGAGGAGGCTTTAAACTCAAATCACACAGTTCGGCTGCCGAGCTAGTTTCCCGAGCAGGTGGCGCACAGGGGATTGCTACAAAACGGTGAAGCTGCGAACCCCACAGTCCAAAACGATGAGCTGTGCAGCTCCGCTAATCTGAGGGGGCCACAGAGTCGGGTGATAATTATCTGCGTTGTGATCCCTTGTTGACAATAAAAATATTGATTCGAGCGGCTCTAAAGAGAAGGACCTGAAAGCTTCTTCCATCGCTGGCAGCAGTTTTTGAGATGAAACTCTTTGAATCCCGCAGGTTAATGTTCCGACTGTTCTGGTCAGTTAGTATGAAACTTGCTCATTGTTGATTAACTGACCTTTATCAAGCGTGCGATGAGAACAAAGGGTTTGAATTGTTTCTGCCCCCCGGAGTTACTTTAGATAACGCACAGTGCTTTTAGATCAACCTCACGGTGATGTAAATGTATATATCACAACAAATTTAGCAAATAATGGCAAATGAAATGTGAAATTAAAGCAGATGAAAGGGTTTTTAAGCCAGAGCGGCACATTACACATTCGATTCTCCAGCTCCCTCTTGCAAAACTGCCCCTCACCCTTGGGTAAGAATTAACTTCCGGCCTTTCAACTAACCACATCTTCCTGTGATAGCATCAACGCCGCCTGTGGGTCCCTGCACTGCCCCACTCAGCTGTCTCATAAAAAAAGGCCACATTACAGATTCTTGAGAGGCCATTAGTGTAAAAGCCAGAATTTCCTATGAGCCCGCCCCCCCGCAGAGATACGCTGGCACTAAAAGGAGAGTCTGAGACAAAGGTAATGAGTGATCAGGGAGACTGGCGCTGGGTTTTATAGGCCAGGCCGACTCACTTTGATGTGAAACTCCATTTTGGTGATGAGCAGTTTGAGGTAGATGCTGCACAGCTTCCCATAGCCTTCACTCAGGTGACCCTGCGGGGGAGAGACATTAAGAGAAAGGAGGAGAGACATGATCAAAGGTAGAAACTTCCCTGTCCTCCTCTCGGAAGACTCACAGCTTTGCTGGTTAAAGAACAAAGGGGAGGGAAGTCATTTGCTATTTTGAGGAAAATTTGCTTCGGCACTTTGTCCGAACGCAACATACAAAAGAGTCTCTACTGAAAAACACTCGTTCAGGTGGCGGCAGGGACAGTTCGTTTTTGGTCGGCGTAAAAAAAAAAAAAAATGGTGAACAAAGTTGAATATCCCCAACTACTTCTCACTTCCTTTTTCCTCCAGCCTGGGAGCGCGAGCGGCGATGACACAACAGGAAAGAGAGGCCACAACCTCGATCACAGGGACCAAACTTCCTGTTTCCTCTGGACATCAGCAAAAAAATGAGTGATAACAAAACAAAAAATCTATGGGGGCCTCCGTTTGAGTCGCTGCTGCTTAAAACACAACCTTGGAGTGATTTGTTCAGATTTCAATAGAGTGCAGTCTGTACAAGTTTACACAATAAACCTGAGCATCATTACTGTGAAGAGACTTGTGCTGACTTAGATCAATGCACACATTAACACTAACACAACTTTTAACCTATAGGGACAGAATTTCTCTAATAATGTTAAATTCTCATTTGTGGCACCTTGAAAAACCTAAATAGGTGAGAGCATGAATTTACCCAAGCCGACACGAGTTTGCCCCAACATGAGGCATTCAGACATTCACTGAGGTCCAGACATTTTCCAACTTATGGCTCAGGCCTCCACAAAATACAGGCTTAAATTCTCCTTATTTCTATATATTGTATGAGCTAACTGATGTGAATGAGTGATCTCTCAATTTGGAGTAATTCTCCTCTATTCATAGAGGCATAACAATAAAAGTGGCTTAGTTTATTTAAAAAAATATATATCAGATGTTTAAAAAACTTAAATGCGTCTCTCATGGACTGGATTTAAATTACAGGAGAACAAACACTGAAGAACAGAAGGTGATTTTAGCTTTGATTATCACTGTGGAAGACAGTTGAAAAAAGGAAAGAAATTAAAAACACAGTTGCTTGGGATAGGATTAATATCACTGAACAGGACAAGGGGATATTAAAACACCACACTTGATTAAATGTTTCACCCGTAGAGACGTTATGAGGCCGTATTCCTTAGACTCCTACCACCGCATGTCGTGACGTCACCAGATTAATATAATAACCTCTGTGTCCTTACCCACATCCTGCTCATATCAGTTAAATCTGCCTTGTTCCTCATGGAGTCCTTTATCACCTGGAGGGACGACAGCAGAGACAGAGAGCAGCGGGACACCGAGCAGAGAATTAGACATTTCAAAAAAAGGTCTGATGAAGGATATGTGACTACATGTATATTGTTTGTGTGTGTGTGTGTGTGTTTGTGAGTGTGTGTGGCGGTGTCGTGTGGATGACAGTGTAGGACACATAACATTTCATCAACAGAGCTACAGTGGAACAGGTAAGAGATCAGATTGTGTTTTTTCCCCGATGTGTGAGAGGAGGACGTTTTTTTGTTGCAGTTGTGTCGTCGCCACGTACGTTTGGATGTCCGTCTCGCAGCAGCTTGTGGAAGACGTGGCAGAACTTCCAGCAGAGCACCGCATTGCTGGAGAGAGGAAGCCGGTTGACCGCCGCCCAGAAAGTGTGGGCGCCTTTCTCATGATGGGTCCCCAGGATGCAGGGTGAGGGGGGCGGTCAAGGATCACAGGGTTAAAGTGCATCGGGACGTTATTCTGCTGATTCACTATTTGTGGTTCATTTTTCAAGCTCTCTGTCTGGACTTCTACTCTTACGCCATTCTTTCTCCCCTTTTCACCGGGATGTGACTCTGATACACTAAAGAATAATCATAAAAATAACTAAATAAAACAATCTTCATCCTTCAATGTGAGTTTCATAAGCTTTGTTACAAGAGTTTCACGTCCCCACGTTGCCAAAAACTGTTCCTGTTGTGCAAAAGGTCAATGCTTTTGGTTATTGAAACTAAAGACTGTGCCGCAGATGTTAAGTTAAAATGTAATGTTTTTTTTAGTTTGCAAAATATCAATAAATGATCTTCCACTGTATTAACGTTTAGTGCTCTCTTAAGCTGCTTTCAGACGTGCACTCAAGTCCCGACATTTCGTGACATGTTTCTGAGGGGCTGGATGTGAAATCACTAATGTCGGCAAATGTTGCTCTGGACATTTGCTGGACCTTTTCCAGAAAAAGTCGGGACCCAATTTTCCAGACATTTCCAGGGTTCACGGGTCTGAAAGCAGCTTTAGTGATTTTGATGAAACAGAGACGGTCTGTTTCACTTCCACACGTGGATAAATCAGGGAAACGTGAAGATGATGTGGTTACACCAAGTTTGTTGTTCTGATCTTGCACTGACAACCCTGCAGCCACAGAGGAATATGCGCGCACACACACACACACACACACACACACACACACACACACACACACACACACACACACACACACACACACACACACACACACACACACACACACACACACACACACACACACACACACACACACACACACACACACACACACACACACACACACACACAATATGAGGATATTCCTGGCATGCTTCTCTTTGACAGCGACCTCCTGTGTGTTGATGGCCTTATTGATGCTGACAGCCTGCGAAGAGGAGGAAAGGAAGGGAAGGGGAGAACAAATGAACAAATGAGAAGAATGGAGAACACAAATCAGCCCCTAGGTTTTTTGTTCCCTTACCGAAAGAAAGAAAAAGAAAAAACCTTCAATTGTCAAGTGTTCCGTTTTAAAACTTGTCACCCGGCCACACACTTTTCCTTTTTAGAACCACCCAGGGAACGGGGAGCAGCAACGCTTTTAGTAAAAAAAGTTAATTGACCCATTTTTCTGCGGAGTTGATATTCAAGGCTGCAGCCAAGAGGCCTGAGCTGTTCCTTGCTTTTTAGGAGCTCGGCCGCCTCAGAGGCAAACATCTGTCTCAGCAAATGACACGTGTGCCATTACATCTCTCACCTCCACGTGTCCCACCTGCAGAACACACTGCCCATTTCAAATTAGAGCGAAGCAGAGGAGGAAATATGGGAGTATACAGGGGCGAGGACAACAATACATGACTGAAACAAACAGACCTGAGCCATTTCAAAGGCAGAAGCCTGCATTCACATTTACAAGAAAATCAATCATTGGTAAAAAAACAAAAAAACAAAAACAGACCGTAGTCATAAATAACCCATTTACACCTGCATTAAAATGTGTTTCCGATGATCAGATTGCAGTTGGGACAGAGCTTGACAACATTAAGGTACAGGTACGAATGCAACCAAGACGCACTATAGGAGAGATTATGATTCAATTGGCCAAACTAACTCAGGAGAGTACAACGTTGTCAGTCCTCAAAACAAAAACTATGTGGGCGGGAAAGTTATCGCATGCAACCGTACCAACCCAGCAAGGTAGCAGCAGCTACGCAGATGTTAGTCATTAAACACACCGTTCTCTCCTCAGTCCTAAAGTTATTCAAGACACCAGTGGAAGGAGTGAAGACAAGACCAAGTGAAAAGCAAGCAAACACAATAACACAGCTCCCTGGATCTATCTACCATCTTCCATTTTCTCCCTCCATCTTTTCTTGTTGTTTTCATGGACCTGGGCAAACGAGCATCTTTCAAACTTGACACGCAAATCAAACTATTTCAATCCACGCAAAAGCTGCCAAGACATTTTTACTAAAAATCAAAACTCTCAATGTCTGATTGGGAAAAGTCACCAGTCAGTAGGGTTTACCCTCTGGGAACCATGAATGCATGCACAAAATGTTCTGGCAAAATGTTGGGATCAAACCAAGATTATATTGATTCTCACATCCTCAACAAGAAAAACCTGGGCCTGAAATGGAAAAGATATATTAAAAAAAGACAAGACAAAACATGAATGTTGTCACTTGTGGGATCATGAACTGGGAGTGCGGTTGCTGGGGTCAACAGAGGACGGGAGGCCTGTTTCATAATCTCACTTCCCACAGATGTCCGGAGTCGGCTCCGCCTCTTCCAGTATGTGATCTGTCAGGACTGGAAGTTCACCATGAGGAATCATTGGTGGAGGAGGAGGAGGAGGAGGAGGAGTGTGGAGGCAAACCTAACGCAGGCTGCTACAATGATTGGTAAAAACAACATCTGCAGTGTCTTTAGAGCAAACAAACAAATATGTTACTGGGCGTCACAGACGACTTTGGATCTAAAATGTATGAAAACTCATTCCAGGGAATATTCCTTGTCTTCTCTGAACCACTGTGGAAAACAGACCTTCACACAGCCGCACTGTGTGATTCCCTTGACGTTTCGTCACCAGCTCAAACAAAAATCGTACAAAAATCTGAATTACGAGTGAAATTCAGATTCAGATGTTCACTCAAGGAAACGAGGAGGAGGAGGAATGTAGCGCTGGCTGCTGTTTCAACATCTCCCCAGTCTAAATTCCACATTGTCCACCCATCTGTGTTCAGATATGTAATCCTGCTGGAGACAAGGAGACCCCACTGCGGGTCGTTAAGACGCTGGCTTTTTTTCCACCTACAGCTCGGGGATGCGGTTTTAAAACTAGAAAAATAATATCTTTTTCCTCCCAGCACTGAAGTTGTATTTCCAAAAATCAAAATCAGTGAGCATTTCGTTGACAGTTTGGCCAAATCTGCCTTGCCTCAGCAAAGAGGGGAGTGACTTGTGTGTAATGGTTGTTAATGTGTCAAAACAACAAAGTGCAACATTATCTCGTGTTGTCATCGGTACAAAGGTCACTGCAGTAAAAAAACAACAACAACAACAACAACAGGCTTTAACTGAAATGTTTTCATTGGTGATATCAGCTGGTTTTGGGCGATAATGCCCCATTTAGAAGAAATATCAATTTCATCATCTTGCGTGAAATCAACTCTCTTTGATTCCCCCTTTTTTCTCTGAGTCACTCGCGCACCGACACACACGCACGCGCGGAGATTTGGTTGAGAAACTCCCGGTGCAACTGGTTCCCACATGAGGATGACCCAATTAGCCCACAGTGAGACTTTGTACTTTGTGTTGAATAAGAGTGCCAGCTGCCGAGGACTGGCATTAACCGGGGTGGCTTGCAGGCATCAATGGCAAATTAGCTTCTTGTGGTGTGGCCACCACGCACACCAGCTGACCCAAGTGAAATGAGAGAGAAAAATCAAATCACAGGTGACAATCGAGAGATTATAAAGATTGAAAATCAAAGATTAGAGCAGAGGAACTCTTCCTCGGGGTCAATGTGTTGACAGAAACCTGTGTCACCGTGTCCTGTGCACTTCCCTCCTTCGTGTTTTCCTTTCACTCTTCTTTAATGTTAAACATTATACTTTGCAATCATGAACACGGATTCAATCAATGCTCCTGTTTGCACGTTGGTATCTACAGAAACATCTATTCCCCGCCCCCCCACTGATTTGCTTTTCGCACACAAAGCGTTATTGATACAGCGTTGAAAGCATGTTAAGTTCGGCCTGGCAAGCCCCAATCGGCCGTCCTGTAGAAAGCAGGGCATTGATATGCTGATCGCAGCCCGGCTGTGTCCACTGAAGGGCCAGCGCCGAGCCCGGGGAGAGAGGAAGCATCTTCTGCCTGCTAAGTGAAACAGCCTTCGCTCATTGACTCACTTCTCCATCCTCTGCCTCGCTTCTCAAAGCTGCTTTTACCAGACTGAAGTCCGGACATTTTCCTGAAATGTTTTCGGAAGGGGCCGTATGACAGATTGCAAATGTCCGCAAATGTCGCTGGATGTTTTCCTGCCAGCCCTTCAGCAAAAGTCCCGGAGTTATTTTTTTCTCCGCGGTCGCCAAGTGTCGGCTCATTGTGGGAACTGTTGGGTTCTTCTCTGTAATATTGTGAGGTCTCGACCCCTACCTATGTAAAGTGCCTTGAGATAATGTTTGTTGGGATTTGGCGCGAATACACAAATTCGATTGAATTGAATACAGCCGGAAAAACATCCAGAAAACTCACAGAAAAGGCGAGTGTTGATGACTGTAAACAAAGACACTGCTTTCTACAGCAGAATTATCCTTGTCTCCTGCCCCCCGCATGCTCTGCCCAGACGCCACAGAATGCTCCTGTCCGACTCCGACAATCTCCCGCTGCGTTCCTCATATGTGATAGGGCAAACGTCAGAAAACACTCGGTTGCAATTTTTCTGCACTTTTATCAAGAGTTCACATCTGAAAACTACTTCAGTGACTCCTCTGACCGATTTTTAAAAAAATGACAAATGCACGCCTCCCTCGGCTATTTAAAATCGCATGCGGATCCAAAAGGAATGCACGTCATCGCGTCATGGACCCTTCAGAAAAGACAGCCCTCTTGGATGTTTTTGTCTCAAATGCGCAGCTAAGTATCATTCGAAAAAAAAAATGACTAGAGCCAAATGAAAGGTGGCGAGAGTGGATTCAGAAACACTTGTTCTCACTGGATTTGAATTCTCCTGGTTGAAGAGGAGGTATCCTTGTGTGACCCTGATGATTGAGTGTGGGAGTGAAGTGATTAATCTTAGTTTCTCAGTCATTTAGGCCTAGAAAGAGCGAGGCACATGACAGACTGAGCCGCCTCGCACATTTATCACATCATCTTTGTTTGTCTCAATCTTTTTCTCGAGAAAGAACAAAGACTGAAAGAAAGAAAGTATTTGGTCTCACATCTATTTGGAATATAGGGCTGAAACGATTAACACATCATACTATAGTTCTAGGAATCTCTGTGTATTTAGCCGTTTCTGATTGGCTGAAATGCAGTGACGTCACACACACACGCACACAGACACACACACAGACACACACACACAGACCTTTGCCAATGGTGTTTACCATCTTTACAATATAAGGCAAGATGCAGCGAAGACAGGGATCTTTCGCAGTCCTTGTGTGTGTGTGTGTGTGTGTGTGTGTGTGTGTGTGTGTGTGTGTGTGTGTAGAGAGAGAGATCACTTAAAAATGGCTGAATTTTCATCAAATAAGTGAGATTAATAAATAAGTAAAATTTATTGAGAAAATCAAGTGCTAATAATAGGCTGTTTCCAGACATTTCCGGAGTTTGCCGATCACAAAAGAAGAACACAGCAGGAGACTGTGACGGGTCAGACGTGTTCACAACCATTAACAGAACGTTGGACACATGAACTCTTTTCCCCAAGTGCAACAAACATCACAGCACACACAGAAATATGGCAAAAAGTTCCAGGTTCCAGTAACGGGATGTAGAGAGGCTGGCATGTGTCTCCAGTTCGCCAACTAATCATCATTTGATGTTTCTGTACTTCTGGCGCCTTAGGACTGTGGAATTAACTGTCAATTGTACTACACAGTCCAATCTGACTCCCATCTGTCGATAAATAATTCCAATATCAGAAAAACATTTTTCACAGTTTCCCCATCTAGATTTTTGGTTGCGTTTCAGATGCCAGATAACGGAGGCGCGTGGCAACACCGCCGCTGCTGAGACATGTCCAGCTCCAGAGCTTGTCAGAGGGGAAGGTAAACAGCCGGAGGATGGAGGGAGGAATGGAAACAGGAAACATGCCTGTTTGTGAATGCAGCAGCACTGTAAATGCTGAGGTGCAGCGGCGGAGGCTTGGTCATTGTGGCTGACGCACTGGGGGTGGAGGTAGTGTTGGTGTTACAGACGCTCAGTCAGGATTCCTCCCTTGGCACACCCTGCGCTGGTCATTTCCTGCCTGTTGCAAAATGTCAGTGTGAGCCCATGTGATAATACAGCCGGAAAACGGGCGCTTAGCCCCTCCGTCGCCTGAATGTTCCGGAAATGTTCCTGTTGGTGTGAACGGGTCTGACCCGAACAACCTGCTGGGTCTTTCATATGTGAACGTCAAACTCTGGAAAGTGTCCTGACCCAGTAGAACAGTCATTCAGGTCTGACAACCTACATTTACCTGAACTAGCAGGCTAAATCTAAATAAATAACACGTGGACGTGCCCAAATCCCTGTAGTGTGAACCGAGCTGTGCCCGGCAGTGAGTGCGTCGGCTGCTGCGTCAATGGTGCCGACGCACGACAGCCAATGACGGCTTGGTGAAAGTTGTGGTGAAACCCAGGTTATTAAACCTCTGCGAAGTGTGTTAGCAACTGGCCTAGTGGGCAAATTGTTGTGACACCACCATTCCTGAGAACTAAAAATACGTTTAATGAAAATAATACAACTCAAGCATACGAGTATGCACGGCCAAAAATAAACCTTTGAAACCAAAAGCTACACCGCAGTGCATTTCACACAAACACACGCCTTCCCTCACGTTACAACTGCATGAAATGGGACTTTCTGCAAATGCTTTGAGAAAAACAAAAATCAGACAATTAATGGAAAAGCATTTCTGAACCATTTAGCGTTTCCGAGTTTGTGTAACATTTTTACAAAAGTAACTCCACCCAAATCAAAAGGTCACCCCTCTGAACTGAGGCCTTTTTACGCGTTGCATCTGACACGAAACATCCGCTCTCACAGAACAGTCACTCCACACCTCCTGAGAACGAGCCGGGCCCGAGAGGAAGGTGGTGGAAAAGATGGTCTTTTATACAACGGCTATTTTTCCTGTGTAATTCAATGCGCAACACAAACGGGGAAAGGCCGAGCCGCGGGAAGGAAAATAACAAACTTGTAATGGGGATTCACTGGAGGGAACTGAGGCAGTCTCCGTATTGATCTGAACCATTGTCAACACAGCAGTGAACAGAATCTGCATTTGCAATAGAGAATTCTGCTCACAAGCGATGGTCAAACCGTCGCCTCGGCCCTAATCGTCATCAGAACAGCCTGAAAACTGATGGGCTGAGAATGATTCGTCAGTGTCATTCAAGCCTCTCAGTCGGTAACCGAGGAGCTTGTTTTCCACAGAAAGCACCGAGCATCTTCTATCCCGTCAATGACAAGAGCATTCGGCGATACGGATGAGCCCAGTGGGAGGACGCTGCTGTCTCTTAAGAGTCCATTAAAAGGCATAGGAGTGTGTGATTCCAAAGCACTGGGCTTCTGCTCCTGTAGGCAGAGGCAGAGGGCGACAGCTGGTCAAAGTCCCTCACACACAAACACACACAAACTTTTATACTAATGGCCGGGCTCCAGCATACTCACACGCTCAGGCCTACACCCCCATGGCAGGTCTATGAGCCTCTCCTGATAAGTTGGCTTTCTGCAGCCTCATATGCGAAGGAGCATCAGCTTGTAACCTCAGCTTCCCGTACGACCGGTGATGTCATGGAGACACGTCATGAAAACCTCGGCAACGCTCTTCAAGCCCACTTGCTCATTACTCCCAAACACTGAACATCACACAACTTGTCTGTCTGTGTGGCTGTGTGTGTGTGTGTGTGGGTGGGTGGGTGTGTTTTCCTGCAGGACATGATGATGATGGATTATGTAGTGATTTGACACCAATTAATCCAACCCACAACTGTTAAAACAGCTCCAAACGGACTGTTCACTACTAAACACCACAGAGGCAACCAGAGCAAAGGCAGAGCAAGCCGCTGCCTGTCTGCTGTTTCACCCAAAACTGACCTACAAATTCTGAAAATGTTGTGCAGCACTTGTGAAGTTAGGACTCAAAATGTCATGTTTTGCACAGTTCTGAGACCTATCTTTGATTAAATATTTCATGCAAATCTGTCCGTAACTTCTTGAGTAATCCATCTTAAAAAACAAACAGACAGACAAACCAAACCAAACCAATCACATAATCTCAATAAAAAATACTCAAGACATTAAGAGACACAAGCTGAGAAACAAACTTGGTTCTTCATTCGAACCATACCAAAAAATACAAGTAAGAGAGCAGAATATAAAAGTATATGATGACTTACTTTAGCCAAAGCAGCAACTAATGTTTATTTTCAGTTTCTTTTTCTATCTAAAACCAGCCCATGGTGACCTCTTAAAACCATTTGTTTTGTTCAACGTACAATCCAAAACTTAAAAAAATATATTCGATTCACTGTCATATAACAAAAACCAGCAAATATTAATTTAACAAACTGGAAACATTGTTTAGCATTTTTACTTAAAAAAAGTAATAATTAAAAACGGAGAAGTTAACCATTAGAAATGTTGCTGCTTAGTTTTGACAAACAGTTACAAACTCTCGCATCCAAAACTTTTCTGCTGATGAAACATTTCCCATTTTCTGATATTAACAAAAGCTGAATTTTTTTATTCAGGCCGTAAAGCCGTAGAGACTTGCACTTACACCTACAGTCTCACAGGTAAACTATTCCTTGGCCCCAATATAGTCTATTGGTAGAAATAGACACACAAGGCAAATGCAGTTAAAATATCAGTATCAGAAAAATGATTTTCTGCTAACAGTAAAAATACGAACATCATTAAAGCATATCAAATGCACAATGTCACAATGAAATTCCACACAATCAAGATCCTCTGTCATCTTGGGTTCATTGGTTTCCACTGTGCGTCACCAAACTTAATGCAGTGTGTGGGAACGTTGGGTCTCCTTGCTGGGAGTCTTGGATCTATGCGGACTTTGTTTTCATACCACCGTGCCTCACACTACGTGCCAAAGAGCCAAAACAGGGCTGGCAGAAAGAGGAGGCACTCGACCGCGGAGAACGGCCTTTGAGGAGTTGTGCGTCACGAGCTACAAAACTGAACAGTTCCCCCCCGTAACGCGACGAGAGGTAAGTCTGAAATAATATGTTGAAGGCAAATCCATCCATTTCCATCACTACTACACCTACGCCATGTCTTCACGTACATGCCCCGACTGACTTCACGTGGGCAGCTGGCATCCGTCTGACAGACAATAGAGTGATTTCTCTGTTTCACCATCTGCAGCGTGCATCTGGTGCATCTTTACACCAAACTTCTCAGACTATCCTTTGCCATAGGGATCTTTGGTGGGGGGGGGGCTATGGGTGTGTGCTTTCATGTCACCCACCCTCCCCCACACCTATACAAGGGCTAAAAGTACAGCCATCCATCCATGTTGGAAGTGAAAGGCCGGTCTTGTTGCTTTGGCTCGTGTGCACCTGCTCCACTACTCTGTCTGCCTGTTGATGCCTCTAAAGCACCATTCAACGCCCTCTGAGTCAAAAGGAGGATAAAACCTTTAGCCTTTAAATGCATAAAACACATTGTTCAGTGTTTTTTTTCCCCTTCAAAAATCATAAGAAACCACCTTTCTTGACTTTAAATTCACAACTGTGTCTCTTTCATACGTGTTACACAGCGTTGATCACACATCGAAAAAACACTGTGCGCCTTTTGGTTTGCCGCCGCACTGACATCAAACACAACGTGGAAATTGACATTCATGGCATATTTGAGCTGCTGAACTTTTCCTTTTCCCCGCCACCAGCCTGCAGCAGGAGACTGAGCCGCCGTGTGAAATATTGGAAAGCAGTGGCCGACAGAGGAGAACATCTCAGTCACGTTCATGTCCTGGACATCCAAAATAGACCCCAACTAAATCTGCAAAACCCCCATTTGTAAAAGCCCGTGCCTCCGATAGATAAAAGATGGGTCTCGGTTGCAGCTGGTTTGAAAGAGTTGTCTCCTTCAGTCAACGGAGAGAAACCTGCGGTCCCAGTCGTCCAAAGTGGACACAGCCAGTCAGTGCAGCTATATGGGATCCAGTGGGAAACCCCACCAAGGGCCCTGTGTGCAAAATCACCAGAATTTTTAAAAAAGCACAAAAGGCGGTTTTGCTCAGACCTTCATGTCTTCTTCTCTCGGACACAACAGAACACCAAAGTTCCCAGGAGGGACCACACTTCAGCTGCAACACCGGTGGACAACAAGTCGCTGCTTGCATTGAGCACAACTGGCAAGAGCAGACCCGGTGTGTGTGTGTGTGTGTGTGTGTGTGTGTGTGTGTGTGTGCCGGTGTATGTGTGTGTGTGTGTGTGTGTGTGTGTGTGTGCCGGTGTATGTGTGTGTATGTGTGTGTGTGCCTGTGCCTGTGTGTGTGTGTGTGTGTGTGTGTGTGTGTGTGCCTGTGTGTGTGTGTGTGTGTGTGTGTGCCTGTGTGTGTGTGCGTGCAACAGGACTTGTGGCACACCACCCCCCACCTCCATACAAAAACACGCAGACCCTCCATGTATGTGTTCCTGCTGGGTTTGTGTTTAATCTAAAAAAAAACAAAAAACTAAAACAATCGGTTGTTCGCCACTTACAATTTTACTGAGATCCATTGTCGGTTCGTGCGGATCCTCGGGGGCCGGAGGGAGCAGATCCGCGGGGCTGAATCCAAAACGCGGAGTGATCAGTAACGGGAGAGCGACCGAGGCGACGAACAGCGCATGTCGGGAGGAGAAGTGGCGGAGGAGCGGGGGAGAGGAGGTGGAGGAGCGGCGGAGAGGAGGTGGAGGAGAGGCGGAGAGGAGGTGGAGGAGCGGGGGAGAGGAGGTGGTGGAGAGGCGGAGAGGAGGTGGAGGAGAGGCGGAGAGGAGGTGGAGGAGCAGCGGGGGAGAGGAGGTGGAGGAGCGGGGCCGTTAGCGCAACATGTGCGTCCCGATTTGGTATGAAAGCGCTGCCCCTGTCCTCCCTTCCGCGTCCCGTCCCCTGTCTCTGCGAGCCCTGCGTGCGCGCGGATCGGCGAGGACTTCCAGCATCCGACCGCCGAGGAGCCGAGTCTGTCTGGGGGAGGAGGCGAGGAGCGGAGCGGAGAGGACTACCGCTGACAATCCACCTCGTCGCGTCAGAATCCCCCTGCCTGCTGCTCACATGTACATGTACCAGCCCACACAGGGGAGGCCGGGGCCGCGGCTGGAGGCTGCCTTTATTTTGCAAATAGCCCGCTCTCTCGGGGGACAATGGTCGCATGGAGCCCGCAGAGTGGGACGGTTCCAAAGCCGGGGTCCGGGGACCGCCAGGGGGTCCTGCCAGGGATGGGTGGGGATCCAGGAAATAAGAAAAACAGCTGAACTTCCACAGAAGCTCAATTCATTAGGAGTTAGCACACAAAGTGTGACCTAGTACTTTCATCATCGATTATTATTCTTTTTTTTTGCTAAATCAATCAATCGCTTAAAATGTCAACAATGGACAATGACTGATCTTACACGTCACATACAATGAATTTCCAACTGATAAAGCCTGGTGTTAATATGTCTATATTATTATGATCGTTAACTTAATTCATATATTTATTTATTTATTTCAAAAAATGCTTGCTCGTTTTGCTTCTTTTCTTTTTTCTGTCTATATATATATATTTTCCCTCTGGTCACCTTTTGATTCATCATATGCGTAAATATACTGACACAGTCAAGTTTTGACTGTACAATTGCATATTGTTATTTATTATTATGGTAGCTGTGGAGATATGGGGTGGGATAGAAGGGTGGGGGGTATGCACAATCTCAAAAAGCTCTGAGAAATGTCTTATACAGTACATGTTGTAACACAAAAATAAATAATAAAAATAATAAAAAAATAAAATGTCAACAATGGTGACATCTTCAAATGTATTGTTCAGTCCGGATGACAGTCTAAACCCCAGAGATATTTAGTTTACTTTGACTTTATTCAACGGTAGCTTTAAAAAATAGAAAACGGTGTCCACACAAGCATTTTAGCTACATATCAGTAATAATCCCTGTACACGTAGGCCTGTCACGATAATTATGTTATCGACATATCGTACAATGCATGAACATGAACTCAATCATTTCTATTGACCTCAATAACAGCCATTGTTTCTGCATGCGTGTCGACATGATGAATGAATGTCGACAACAGTCCAGCAAAGTCTCACTGGTTCTGTCCTCTCATCTGCTCTCATTGTATGATCAATAATCACTGGTTTGGTCTACAAAAGTCAGAAAATATGGATTTCTTAGTATTTTTCTTAAAAGGCACCAAGACTTCAAATTGCTTGTCTCGTCTGAGGCCTACACAAAAGTGTAAACTTTGTAAAACATTTCTCTCAGCAGCAACACAAATCGTGCAGGACCAATATACTGCAAGCTCACATGATTCAGTATCAAAAAATGGTCTTATAATGGCGATAATATCGTTTATCGCAATTATTTATGGGACAATATATCGTGCAACAAAAAGTAGTTATCGTGACAGGCCTAATTACTTACACACCAAAAAAAAGAATATCACGTGAGCCTTCACGTACTCTGGGAAGCAGATTGTCAACTCTGCAGTTGGTTGCTTGATTATAGAAAATACTGCGAACAAAGCAACAATAATGGCGAAAAGTAAGACGAGGGAATACTTTTATACAAGGTCCAACTGATACTGACAGTAAGTGTAAACAATGTTTTGCCTTCACCGCTGGCAGTCGAGTCACGACTAATAAGAACCAACCAGGAAGTCAAAACAGGTGACCGCGTCATCGTTTCCAAACGTCTCCGATTTTGGCCCGTCCATTCTCAAATGCTTCAAACTAAAATGGGATCAGCAGCGTTTCCAAACTTCTCAGTTTTAGGCTTTGGAAAACTCCACGTGCAGTTGAGTGGGCGACAGGGGTAAAAGTATCAGCAGCGATGTATTTGACACCAAAAACTAGTAGTTTGGGGGGAAAAAGCTGTGAATCCATCAACCTCCTCTGAATCCCACTCAGGTTGTTCCCCCCCAAATTACCAGAAACAACACAACAAAAACACCACATGCACACAAAATGTGGCTGCAGCATGGTTAAAGTGCCCAAGACAAATTTACCACCTTGGGACAATAAAGTTAATCTCATCAATCATTATGTGGCCTTAACCACAAGTGGCAGTTTTCAAAAACACCACACACACACACGCGTGCACGCACGCACGCACACACACACACACACACACACACACACACACACACACACACACACACACACACACACACACACACACACACACACACACACACACACACACACACACACACTCCTTTAAAAGAGCAAGTTTGAAAGGTGAAAATGGGGGAGAAAAGCTCAGTGTCCACTATGAGAGCAAAATCTAGGTATGTGATGCCCCCATCTGGTTTCTCTGAGACTGTCAACCAAAGTGTTCTGTCCATAAGTCTATACAGCTGTGTGTGTGCGTATAAAATAAATAAATGTTATGATATTGTCATGATGTTATTTATGAAGTTTTAGAGAAACTGTGACGTTCACTGTGAGCCATCATCAGTTATTAATTAGTGACATTGTGAATACATGAATAATTAAACCAACCACAGATGTTAAAAGATAAGAACTCAATTATTCTCTTGGTAACAAAAATCCCTCCTGTTTAGCATTAATAAGCAACAGAAGAACATTTAAAATAGTGACCACTTTGTTAGGTATTACTTACAGTATGGGATTGATCGTAAAACCAAAACAACAGCTAAGCCACAAATTCTACTCTCATAGAAAAAATTATCATCAGTTTTCACTGACATTATATGTATTAGTTTATCTGTATTTTTAATACTGAGGTTATAGTTTATAACCATCAGGGAGGGAAATACAAAAAAACATTCAAACAAGAAAAAAGTACAACAACGCCTCTATGTACAGCCTCAGTAAAAGAAATATTGTTTTTCATGAAGTTTTTAAATAAATAGTATAGGTGAACATGGAGCACGGGAGTTCCAGTCAGTTATAACTAAACAGATGTGTAGTTTATTGTATTTGTTGCAGCAACAAATTAGAAAATTCTGTGTAAAATGTCAGGAGATAGGTCAGTATTCAGTGAATTATCCAAATTAATATAATAAGATAATAAGATGACAGAAAAAAAATGTCATCCTTTTTATAATGTTTAAGTATTTTTCAGTAGATAATGAAGCTACTTTTGTCATGTGGAACTAATAACACAAAAAGATATATTTTGAAATCCAGACCACCGTTTTAAAAAAGGCCTTAATTTACACAATGGCAGGACATCAGCTGACCCAGTGAGGCCAGGCCAGCCGCCACGATCAATACGCTACTCATTACACCATCGGGGATGCACGTTATACCTCCGGGCTGCTCAGCATGAACAGTCTGTCTCCAGACAATGCCGGCTCTTTTCCAACAAGTCTCTTCACTTCCTGGTACGGCGTGGGCCCCCTTTGCCGAGAGCAGCCTCACAGAGCATTTCTCACATACAGACGTCCCACTCTGTCACTGCCTGGGGCTTTCATTATTAACCTCTCAAAAACTGTCCACCCTTTGTCTCAACTCATTGTACGAGAAAACAGACAGGTGAAAACGAATGCTGATAGGTGATTACTCTCGCCCTGTACCCGGTGCAATTACACGGTGTAAGCAGGTTGTTGGTTTTATGGTCTCATTGTCCATCTGTGTCATCTCCTCTAGACCATAATGAAGGGGAAAGATGAGGGGTGAAAAATGATGCAACAGGTTAGTGTGACTTGCGTGGATGAAATCAACTAACCTGCACATTTAGTGTCTGAGACAAAAGTGAATTGATTGTCGAAAGCTCCTTGTGATGGTGACCTCACATACTAGAAATGCCTTTTTCATGTTGCAACATTTTATGCTTTGATTAAAAGCAATTGAGAAATGTAAAGTTAAGGCCATCAATACCTAAAAAAAATTTTAAAAACAAAAAGAATAGCATACAGGCTACTATATTTTTCCTGCCACAGTTTGATAACGATACTAAAATGTTTACACAACACATTAAAGTTCTCTAAATGCTTTATTCTTGAGCTGTGTGCAGCACTCTTTGTCCCACGGTTGCTCTCTCTCTCTTTCTCGCTCTCACACAAACACACTGAACATCAGCAGCACCGTACGAAATCCCACCCGGTTCGGTGGCCCGCTGAAGTTTTTACCTTCCTCAGCGTGCAGACAGTCCTTGGCTTAACACCGACCCTGCTCAGTATGCTCTGTAACATGTTAACAACAAGGCATGAGAGATGGCACAGTCAGCACCAGGGCTGGCCAGTAACTCAACATTAGTGTTTATCATCCTTTAGAGGAAATTATATCCTGGCCGCAGTCAGTGCATAATTCATTTATCACATTGCTGAGGACCATAATGTATTTATCATTGTAGACGCCTATAATGGGATCGCTTATGTTGAATCAGGCTGATGTCAGTACCACATGCTTACACCGACGATGTTGGTTGCAGACTGACTTTTGACCTCTGCTGCATGAGAAAGAAAAAAACAACACTCCATCTCTGTCTCTCTCTCTCTCTCTCTCTTTCCGCTTTACTGTGCTGTAAAACATAGACGAGAACTCCAAAACAATCTGTAAATCAAAGCTATTGTTAATGCCGCCGGGAACTCATCGGCGCACTTTGTTCCACTTACTGACCTGTCACTCAGGTCCAGCTCTATTATTCTCTGGCCAGTCAGTGCAATGAGGCCACAAACTGCCGCCTGCTGTTTCTGCTGCCTCAGTGCTTTTAATGGTCTCGCTTTCATGCCTGCATGCTTGTCTGTCTGTGTGTCTGTGTGTGTGTGTGTGTTTGTGTGTGTGTTGCATGTATGCGGATATCCCTCCATTGCTTCCCTGCATTTTAAATTGCAGGATGTAAAGGAAGGTGAGGAAAAGTCAAGAGAATAAGTGTTGGAGGGGGCGAAGATAAAGACAAAGGAGAAAGAGAGGCAGGGGGACAGGGTGATTAAAAAAGGCTTGTCTACGTCGGCACTGCTGAGTCTCCTCCCCTGAATTCCACAGCTGCCAGGGCACCAAACTGCACTAAAACTGGGTGCAGGGGGGCGAGGGGCATCCATCAGAGCAGGTCCACGCATACTATACACCAGTCACTCATAACCAGGGGGTTAAATGGGCAAGGGGGAGGATTTGGAGCACACCTCAAATAATTTCTTGAACAGAAATTAAGATTGGATTTTATATGAGAGACTAAAATTGAGTGTGCAAAAACTAGTTAGTGGGCAACAGAGCAATTGAAACATAAATGTGAAAGAGACAGCAATGCCGTTATAGGGGAGTAAAGATTCTGAAAAACCGAGACCGACTGTGATAAATAAGTCTACAATCCAAAATGGATAAACTGTTGAAATAGTTAGCTGACAGTAATGCCTGCATTGTTTAATATAACTAAAAGTAATGCAGAAATGGTTGAAATTAAAAACCTGACAAAACCAGGGTGTAACTGGATGTGAGGGTATTTTTGAAACGGTTGAGAAACACTGCTATATATCGTAGGTTTGCCATTGTAGTCGGTGGCAAAACCCCCCAAGTCCTTGTGTATAAATCTCTTTTAGTTAGGGTCTGAATTTTTATCTTCCTGCGCCCTGGACCTACGGTCACTTAGGATGCAGATCCAAGAAAATATCCAGGGTTGTGTCAATAAGTTTGCTGACCCAAAAATAGTCAGCAAACCCCAACACCAAGTTTTTTTAAAAACCCGCAAAATTAGACTATGGCGGGCCGCGACAATATACACAATTAATGTAACTCCTGATTAATATATCAAGAAAATAATCACTCCGATATCTATCTTTTCATGTAAAATTTCCGGTGTAATCTGCAACACTGGTGTTGTCAACAGTTTGTTATCTGGTGGAAAAAAATCTCCCAGTCACAACAAGGGTCAGAAAAGGGCACACACACACACACACACACACACACACATCGTCACACACACACATCAATACAGATACAAACGTGAGAGACCTCCATGTACACGAAGAGAGAGGACAGAGGGAGGAGGAGAAGGAGTCTGGCTATAGGCAGTCTAATTTTAAGGCCTTAATTATGTAACATACAGTGTGGTGTCACTCAGTGACTTGGTTGCCCGAGCTGAGGAACTGGTGCCACAGAAGTTTTCTACAAGCACCAATTATGGTTCCTATTGGTCCAGAGATTACAGCTTTCAAATGAAGAACCTCTTCTGGCGGCTGACAGCTCAGAGACACTTTTGCAATCGAGGAGCGAGACTTTGGAGCCTAAGGTTAAAGATTATAACACATGCAGAGTTCAGCAATAACTTGTTATTTACTTGGTTGGTTTTCTCATTGAACACAATAGAACACCAACACAAGGAATGGCGATCCCCCCCTCCCCCTAAACTCTAAATTAAAGAGTCAGCTGCTATTATGAGGCTGAACCTGTCATTAAAAGAAGGCTCTGTGTGCTATGCGGCTGCCCTGGTTCATTCTTTTTTTAAACCAGTGTGGACACTTTGTCAGCGAGGGTTTTGAACACACCCTGGTTGTTTACCCGACTCGACAGAGAGATAGGCGAGCACTTCTCAGAAACAGTGTTTCACACAACTATGCCTCAAAAGCTAAAGTAGAATATAGGATACAACATCGTGTTGAGTGTATGAAGGGTGACACACACTTTGTCACCCTTCAATCCTCACACTAATTTCCCAAAATCCATTGCAAACAATAATAAAATAGTTCTCTAGCTGAAAAATTCAACGGTTTTGGCATCTGAACAGGTTTTCTTTACAGTTCCTTTCAGCAAGTGAATTTTAGAGACTTTTTTTCTTCCAGTTTTCTGTCAGATGAAAATGTGCTCATAAATATAAACACCAGAGGTTTCACCACGTGTGCCCTGAACTGACGGACAGGCAGACAGACAGATGGGACGAAAGGCGAGATATAGCTGGTTTTCTGTAGGGTAGGTGAAAGCCAGCAACCCAGCAGATTTAGGCAGCTTTACAGCACAACAGATCAGATGAGATTATCTCTCACTGATCCCTGTAAAGTAGACAGCAGATTCAGTGATTCCTGCACCGCCTGCCACAACTCTGGACCCATAGTCAAAAATCAACCACGGGAAGAAAAGAAATCTTCCTAATCAGTGATTTTTTTAAAACCCCCGGAGGAAACCTACCATTACAGCTTTACAGATTGGCACCATTAGAGTCAAGCACAAAACAGCTGAATGTGTCATGCTGCGGTCTGGAGTCCTGCTGAAACACTGATATCTAATAGCAAATCAAACTGGGCGCTTGTTCTGTCTTGCATAAATATGTTCCCCCCTCCTTAATGGCAGCGGTGATCTGATTGACTGCACAGCTGTTTGCTTTGTTGACATGATCTAAGATGATTGTGCTTTAATAAGGCAGATGCATGTAAAAAAAAAAAATATATATATATATATATATATGTCAGAGGGAGCTGGGCCAAATTCCCCACTGTTTTTAACCTCGGATTGCCGCGACACACGGTGTGAGGATTGCATGCAGAGACAAGTCATGGGAAGAGTCTGTGTTGGTGTAATATGTCGAGGTGCTGGGGACCTTTTCAACTTGACACACTTCCAGGTGAGTTCCCAGTATGACTGACAGTGACCTAGTGACCAGGCACAGCTCGGGACTCATGAAGCCACGCATGCGTCTCTCCCCGCCTCTAATCCATGCTGCTACTGTCCCGGATGGTAGAGGCATGCAGGGGTGGGGGCTGTATGAGACCATGTAGATGCAGAATTGCCAAATACCTGCTGTGCGCATTCAGGCTGCGTTGACTGCGCTGTCCGATTTAGAAGCCGCTGTAAATGGGAGAGGCATGTTGAAGCACTATCATGGCAGTTTGACTGCCTTGATTCATCTGACCTACTTTCCCTGCCTCCCCTGTGCCTAGTCTGCGGAGAGGGGAAGGGGAGGGGAGACCACCAGGCAGGAAGCAGCGGTCTCCACAGCCTAACTCCAGCCTACATACATATGTTCTCTGTGAGAGCCACTTGGTGCTCGTGAAGTCACACAGATTTCATTATTCAGCAGCAGCCGTCACATCACAACTAAACGTGGACAAACACAAACAGCACCCTGTCCTTCTCACCTCTGCCTTAAAAACAAGGCAGGACTCACTCCCCAGATCTCATAAAACCATCATCATCATCATCATCATCACCATCACTGACCCTGCTGAGACTTCAGAGCCTGCTGAAGACACAGACATCCTGTCACAGGGAGCTCCAGCGCGCTCCCATTGCCTGTGGTCTGGGTTATCCTGCAGATATACCGTAGTAGGCGAACAACACCGTTATCTGAACTCAAAGGGCCACTGACCTACATTTCAACAGCTCTTTTGTTGTGCAGTGGACTCGCTCGGTGTCTGCTGATCACAGACAGACATGGGGGGGAGAAGTAAAACACCCAAAATAACCTCATAATCTGGACCAAGCACAGTCAGGCACCGTGTGATTAGAGCATCAGCACTGGAAGAAGAAGAAGAAAGAAAAAAAAAGACAATCAAAAAAACTTTAAAATTTAGAGACTGTGCGTCATTGTGGATGTACAGAAATGTCCCGGTGCAGAGTTTGGTTCTGACATGACAACCAGCGGCTCTCAGCCGTGGACCTTCATCCCTCACTTCTTTCTCCCGAGCGCAGTGTTACTGTGAATGCGCCCCCGCCGCCTGCTGCTCCACACAAACATACCTGCCCTCTCTCGAAGTTCTCCTTCTCCAGCTCCAGGCTGTTGGCCCCTCCGGTCCGTCGGATCACTTTGGGGATAGCGTTGGGTACTTGCTGCATGGAGCTTTTCACCCGATCCATTGTCGCCTGTGCAGAAAAACACAGAAGCGAAGGAGGGGGGGGGGGGGGGGGGGGGTGTTGTGGTAGAAGAAGAAAAAACTTCCAGCCGATAACCAGGCTGTAAATTCTAATAGTAATAAAAAAGCTGGAGTGACTACGGCGAGCAGCGGTCCATGCTGAGCTGGACTCGTCGCTCTCTTCGCGGGATCATTTAGCCTTTTCCGTCCAACACCCAGTCAATGACAGGGGCAGCCTGAACGGCACCAGTGTCAAGTCAGCCAGGCTTACCGGAAACAAAGATTCCGCTTTCAAAATAAGATGCTTGCGCTGATACTTTGACACAAATTTCTCTAGTTTTTGAGTACGGAAGAGTATGAGGGGGAAGATTTTTCTTTTTTGTTAATGGGGGGGTATTTATTTAACGACAATAAAGTCGAAATGTCGACATTAAAGTCGAAATAGCCATAAACGACCGTGTTGTGGTACCAGTTCAGCTAGCTGTCACGCGCCTACGTTAACTAACGTTAAGCAAAGCTAAGCTAGCTTCGGTAACTGCGCGCCTCTCAAAATTATCAACGTTTTTTGCAATTTAACGTTATCGTGTCAGGACACACGTCGACGTTCGTGTGCAAAAACCCGTTGTCCCGCATCGTTTCCTCAACATTCAGCCTGTCAATAATAATATCGCACCTTGCAACTTGGTTAGTAGCTAGCGTTAGCGAGCAAACTGGCTAGCAAAACATCAACATCCGGTCGTTTGGTGCTGCTGAAAAGTGCTTCCGGGTCACAAATTTCGTATATATTTCAACTTTATTCTCCACATTTTAACTTTATTCTCAATATAGTATTTCGACTTTATTCTCGAAATGTAAAAAAAAAAATTTTTTTCTTATGACTGGCCCTAATACTCTTCCGACTTTTTAAATTTGATGGAAATTAAAATGTATGTATACCATTAGTAGTTTGAACATAGCAGAGGTCTGTACCACGAATTAGGATTTGTGGTTATCGAGGTAACTTCAGGTTTAACTCTTGGTGTAAAGCTGGTTCTCTTTTTAATGCGGTAAATCACCATGGTAACGTATGCTGAACGGCTAACCTGCTTCGGAGCAGGTTAATTTGACGTAAGAGATTAAAGCCAGTCACTATTGACCAATCAGATCACTGGAAAACTAGAGACATCATCATTCTACAGGATCCTGACTGGGACAAAAGAGTTTGGAGTAACGTGACAATTAATAAAGCGCACCAAATATTAAGCTCAACAGTGACCGCCCACTTGTAGAACGGCTCCCGTTCCGAAAGTGAATTCGAATTTCCCATTCAATCACTCCATTGAAGTTTCATGAAGTCCTTATACGTAGAAAGAGTTTTAAGCCTGGAACCAAATCAATAAGCCACAAAATGAATCATTACGATGAAAAATTTTATTCAGAACACAAGAAAATTGGAAAACACAAAAAAAGTACAAACAGGGCCAGATCATGGTCCCCTGATGCCCCCAGGGCACACGTCTTTTGGTCAAGTTAGACAACGAAAACGTACAGGCCCCCCAGGTCAGCTGCTAGATAAAAAATCTAAGATATTTCTTTACAGTCCCAACTTTTTATTTATGAGTTGTTCTTCCAAAAGACCCTTTAGCCCCCTTTTATCATGACATTGGCAATTTGTCTGCTTTTGTTACTGATGTCAGTTCTTGGTGTTTAAATTGATTAAACTGTTTAAATTATCTCCCTCAAGCAAAATGGATGTTGACACTCTTTCTTCTGGTGGTTTGTTTTACCACCTTTGGAGCTATGACTTTTTTTCCTGTTTTAAGCTGTTCAGTAGCTGTAGAAACTGTGTTTTTAAATTGTCAGTTCATAGTATCAGTATAGGAAGAAAAAAAACTATTTGATGTGTGAAGACAGAAATAGGGAAGTTAAAACTGAAATACTTTCCAATATAGGTATGTCTTAAGAAGGGAATTAAATGATATCCTTGATTCAGCTGACCGGATCTCCTCGGGCAGGTCATTCCAGAGCCTTGTGCCCTGACTGCAAAAGCCCCATCAACTTTGTTTTTTTAGCCGGGCCGTTTGAACGGACAAAAGATCTCTGCCCGAGGTTGTGCCGGTGCATACTGTACTAAAATGTCATCAAGACATCTCACATCTAGATATTGCTTGGACAGAGACCATGGAGAGCCTCAAAAGTAATCAGTGAAATCTTATAATCTAAAATAAAAAACAGAACAGGGATGATGTCATAGTTAAAAGCCTGGCAGCTGAGGTCTGCACAGTCTGTAATGGGTCAATAGAGTTTTGATTCAGGCAAGTAAAATATAACGCTGTTGCAGTAATCCAGGCGGGGTGAGATGAAGGTATGTAAAATGGTCTCTGTGTCTTTAGAGGTTAAGAAAGATTTAATTGTACAAGCTTTGCGGTGAGCTGCTAAAAATCATAAATTGCCATCAGACACCAAGATTCCTTGAAGCAGGCCTGACATGTTTCAACAGGGAGCCAGCAGATGGCAGAATTTGTTTCCCCATAGTCTTTTAACTGGTTGGCACTTGGTGACATTGGCACAGCGTAAATATACATTCCTGTTGTCCTATGTTGCGATGTGCTTTCACTAATCAATATTTCTCATATTAACAATGGATAAAAAGACGATGTGAATTGTGAAAGGAGTTCTGCAGTTCAGAACTGCACAGATAATTGTCTCCCAACTTTGCTGCTCCTCTCAGCTCTATGAAACATTTGTATCATCTTTCAGCTGATCGGTTTGGTTTTACAGCCTTTACGTTTGGGTTCAGTCTCAATCAGTCCTCAGTATTTTATCAACAACCACCAAACGCTCTAATAAACTGACTGTACAGTACCCACATTCCAATTTATCAACACAAAAGTAGTTTATGGCATGAACTCTGCAGACGAAGGATGGGCAGGCTCCCAGGCCCTTGCTCTCAGCCACGACTCTGCATATCTCAAGTCTACCCCCTGCTGTTCAAACGTGGGAACCAGAAATCATGAATGTGCATTCCAACAAAAATGTACACTAGATATATTAGCAGAGAAGGTACATAAACCAGTTGGATGTTAACATTCTGGTGCATATACAATAAAATAGAAAAATCTATGTTTTGCAGTTCATATCTTTATTAATCAATTTGGAATATTCCCTTATCATTGCCATCTTGTGAAATATTTGATAGTGACAACTCTTTGGTCTTCAACGTTATTTAATGGAAACCCTCTTAGAAGTTTAGAGGAGAAATCTTAATTTGGTGGATATTCAAATAACTCATTGACATTCAGGCCCCCCCTGCATGGGTCCAAAGGCCAAAAAGATGGTTTTATCTTTTATTATTATGAGATAGCTAAATATATAATGAAAAAATAAATAAATCATCATAAATCACACTTAATGTGTACACCGTTTTATTATTATTACAGTACATAAGGTACCACCTACGAAATATTAAGGCCAAATTGAAGATTTATGTATTTTAATTGTTTATAAAATTTACATCCATTTGGATGACATAGATTTAACATAAAAAAAACCAATCAATTAATTTGAGTTCAAACAAATCGCCAATTACGATTTTGAAATCAATTGGATTGAATGATTATAAATACAAATCTGATTATTGTGTCTTTAAAACACATTGGATTAAATTATAGCTGTTACAGAAATTTCAGTCTTATTTCATTTGTTTGATTGTCAAAGATTGGTGCATTACGTTCAGTTTATTTTTGAATCGGTGTAATCCAAACGGATGGAAATTGTGTATACAATTCAAATACATCAATCATAAATTGGAGCCATACGTATTTTTTTGAGTGTACGAGCCGTATAGGAATGAGCATAACGAGGACGATGAAAAAAAGAAAAGGGGGGGGGGGAGATTATGAAACCTCGCGAGATTACCACTGCAACGAGGGACTGGGGCTTGGTCTTGAAGTTTTTCAGATGCATCTGTAGATGAATCATAACAGCATCAAGATGTCGGGACGATCAGGCCGCGCCGAGACCCGGAGTCGGGCTAAAGATGACATTAAAAAGGTCCTGGCGGCCATCGAGAAAGTGCGCAAATGGTACGTGAGCGGTGCGGGGGGGCAACATGGAGGGAAATGTGTCAGTTCACCGCGGGCTGTTATCTGCTGCGTCGCTCAACAAACTTCAGTCGGAAAAGTTCGATGATTGACGGGACTGTTGGACCAATCGATGCCCGCGTTTGACGGAGGAGGCGGGGCCTAGCTGAGTTTTTTTTTTTTTTTCCCCCTCTTCGCCGAGAGCTGTCAATATGGCCACAGCCGCACATGCTGCGCGCTGTGATGCGGGCTGTGGTCGCTTCCCCAGTGAAAATGGGGAATGGAAGACAAACACCCCGGCGGCCTCCTCTCGTGATTTTGAACACGCTTCGTGTAACGTGAACGAGAGCTGTCGAGACTGTGAGACGCGATTAGCTGTCATCGGTGCTGTGTGCAGGCGCGCACGTGAGCCCTGTGTGTCATGTTAGAGATTAACGCTATTAAAGCAGATAATGTGATGTCAAGAGCTGAACTGGGCTCCTCTCTAAAATTAGACAAACTGATGTTAATTCCAGGGAGAAGAAATGGGTGACAGTTGGAGACACATCCTTACGCATATTCAAGTGGGTGCCAGTAACAGAAACAAAGCAGGTGGGGGTCTCAAATAAGAAATAAATAAACATCTTGCTGTTCATGAATTTAGACTTGCAATCAATATCCCTGTCTTATGAGTAAACAGTCTTATTTGGGGTATTTGACTGTCTGTTTTCAGATATATCGCACCAAATCCACAGGTGGAGAGGTTAGACTGAAAGACGTGGTGCTGGAAAACACAAACTCTTTACTGGATTTCACTGGTGAGTTGTGTGTCTGCTGTTCATAGAAATGCCGGAGCCACTGAATGTGTTTTGAAGGTTAATATGTTAAAAGGGCCAACAACGAAAAAAACAAACAACAACCCCTGTGCTCCTCGCTTCAGATGAAAACAGCAACCAGAGCTTTTTGTCGGACGTCTACCAGCCTAAAATGGACAACAGCAGTAGCACCTCTAGCTCGCAGCAGGTCAGCCCTCCACACACGTCCGGCCTCCGAGCTGAAGACTCCCAACCACCAATGCTGGGCCAGGAGAGTGTGGACGGTATGTGGGAAGCCTCTGTTCTTAAACTTGGGTGTTTACCCTTCATTTTTTTGTATTTCATTATCGGTAACAGCAATTAACATTAACGACGAATAACGTTAAAAACTCCTTGAAATCACGTCGTGTACAGTACTGTCTCTGTGTTCGTTCACTGTCAAAGCTGCATTAATGAGGATATCACTCCACCGTTCCTTGTGAATGCAGAGCCAGTTCATTCAGGACAAGAGGGGGCTGATGAGCCTCCGACTCTCATCAAGGAGGACCTTCTTTCATCAGGAACAGTCAGACGGAGCACCCTGGACACACAGGTTCACTTTCATAAACATTTTCCTTGATTAAATAGAAACTCAATTCATATCTCTGTAACATGCCTCATTTTTAATCGACAGGAGGAACTGGATGAATCAGGGGCACCCCCTTTAAAGAAGATCTGCACAGGAGAAAATGCTGTACTGAGATAGCTTATTTATAAATTGTTTTGTCAAAATGCACCCAAAGTCTTTGAGCATACCTGTCATCAGCTGTTGTCACATCAGCTAAGCTTTCAAAAATGATTTGAAGGTTCTCATGACATATTTACACAAATATTACTCATTACATTTCAGCAAATGAAAAGGTATCTACCGCAGAATCTTTGTTCACTTTTAAAGGTCTTTTAAAAGGCTCAGATTTCTGAAAGGTATGGAAATGATCAAGTCACTGGTATAGCAGGCGGATTGTATTTCCTTTCATATGCCATAAATGTCTGGCAACTGTTTCTCATTTACTCTTCATGCAGTTGAACTTCTGTTTGCATGTTTCCATATCCTATTGCTTTCTGTTTTTATTTTGGAGATTTACATGCCATTTTGGAAATATGTTAAATGTGTAGCTTTATGCAGGTTGATGTTTAGATGTGCCATTATTGTATAAAAATGATGCCCTTTCTAAAACAGATCCTCTTTTGGCTCATCACATGCAAGAATAAATCCCTTTATAAAATATTTATATCATAATTTGCCCATGTTTATAACAGATTGTGTTTTGTAAACCATAATAAATGCTACTCTTCATGTCAATTAATTGATGCTGCATGGTTCGATTTTATTCACCATAATATCTTGAGGATATCAATCTACATATATACTGAAGGCAACCCAATTTTTAATTACACCTGTTCAAAATGGAGCCCTGACAGCACGTTTAGAAATTAATTTGATGATTCAAAGATTAGTGCAACATCAGTTTTCAACATTATCCAAGACAAAACACGGAAATGTGTTTCATTATTAATTAATTTAAATGATCATATAGTGTGTGGTAAAGACTGAGGAGACTCTCAAGGGCAAAGTTGAAAATACAGGCCTGCTTTAACTGCACTGACTGGAGAGGTTTTTATTTAAAGGCTGCAACTACAGACCTGGATGAACACTGGGACACATTACACCAGTTTTTCAGAGGATGTGTGTATCCACTAAGACTATCTCCACCTCCGGCAACAACAGGCGCTGTTTTACAGCTAAACTCAGGCAGCATTAGACCAACGGAAATGCCTACAGAAGCAGGGGACAGGATCCTGTATTACAAAGCCAGAAATACATAGACCAAGGGGGTCAGAGTATAAGCAAAGAGGGGTAACAACCATTCATCAATGTAGGTGGGTCTCCAGGACATCACCAGATACAGGAAACCATCCCCCAGCACTGTGAGGAACCATCAGCTAGCCCACATCCTTAAAGTGTTTTAGTGCAGGTTAAATAAGCCCCCATTCACCACAACATCCAGGACATGTGCACTTCCAGAGTTAGGAAGTGGGCATGAAACATCACTGTAGACCCCTGGACATGACCTGTTCCAACTGACACAGATAATCAGTTAATCAGTCATGTAATGTCAGGAACAATACCTGTACAACCTTCTGTAACACTACAACTTGCACTGTACTTGCAAATTATATTAGTTAAAAACTCATAATGCAATAGCAATAGCATGAACATATTCATCAGTTGTCAAATAGAAATACAAGCAGTGTGTACATACTGTACATAGATATGTAATCACGTGTACATATTGTAGGTGTATGTACACATACACCTACTTTATGTACTGTATATAAAGAAACCTATGACGCTACCCGCATAACATTTACCTGTTTCTAACTGGTTTGACATTCTTCCCAACTGGCTTTTTATTTAAGTACCTCAGCTTTTTTGTTCTTCAGGTTCATTACCTGTTATATGCAAATAGATAGATAGATAGATAGATAGATAGATGAACATTATTGATCCCCAAAAAATATAAGAATCGCAAAATTTTGCATTATAAGGAATACAACTATAAAGAATGTACATTAATAGTACAGTATGTAATGTGCAACCAGGAACATGGTAACATGAATGTGAAACGTGCCGGGATTTGTGTTAAACAGAGTCCAGCGTCTCTCGTGTTGTACAGTCTTGTGGCAGGAGAGATTTCCTGTAACGGTCCTTGTGAAATAGAATCACTTGAAGTGTGCATAGAGGCATGGCCTTTCTTGTTTAGTTTTTTTTTACATCTACATGTCTAACCATTGTTGCTGGTGCTGTGTCTAAATACAATGAGAGACGGTGGAAAATTCAAATTCCTTGTGTGCACAAACATACTTGACCAATAGAGCTAACTGTGATGATCTACATTGTCATCAGCTGACCCCCAGGCTCTTCTATGTCGTGTGTGGGCGTGGTTTGTGTGAGATGGGGCTGTCCTAGATTGACAATAGACAGGCAACGTCAGCCAATCATAGATCGCATCACAACAACTCGATTACGGCGCTTCGCCGGGGGAACCAATGAACATCGAGCGAAGGCGGGGCTTGCGTGCGTCGCCGCTTGCTGCCGGGGAAACGGAGTACTGAGGGTGTAGGGGATTGTGCCGGTGCACTAGAAACTCCCGCCATTTCGAAAGGGAATTAACCTCTTGATTGATCCAGGTTATTTTTTTCGTAACGCTCGCTAACGCTGTTATCCAACGGGGAGACGCGCCGACAGTGCGAAAATGCCGGGTAGATCAAACGACAGCGGGCCTAGTTTGCACTGACTTTCGGGACTGTACAAAAACGCGCGCCAGACTCGCCTGCCGAGCTGCGACCGATGCCGCGAGTTTGATTTCGGTGCGGTTTCGCGTCCTTTCAAGTCAAACCGGAGCTAAAAGTTTCCGAACTTCTCTCCAGAGACACGTCCAGGAGCCCGTTTTACCCACCCGACTCAGCGTGAGACCACCATGACGCCGCTACCGGAGGAGAGAAGAGGGATGCAATGAGGCGGCTGACACGAAGCGCACTGTTATTGTTTTGCAACGAGATAGCGATCCAGCCTGCTAGCTAGCTAGCCAGCTAGCTGCTACACGTTGGGTGCCGGGCCTGCCGGCGGTAACGTGAGCCTCGCTAACACATTCCGGGGACATTTGGATACATGCTGAGGACATACTGTTGTATATTGTTGTGCTGAGTTGCTGATAGAAATATCCGAGTTCGACTTTGGCACCCGTGCCAATCTGTGCGTTTGAAATGGCACCGCTTTTGGGCCGGAAACCTTACCCACTGGCTAAGCCGCTAGCCGAGCCACCAGGCCCGAGAGACGAGGTCTACATCATCGAGCACACCAAGGAGGCCTTCAGGAACAAAGAGTATCCTTCAACACGGTGGTGATGCTCTGTCTCGTCTCGGCCAGGGGCAGTCGGCCCGCAACTGCAGCCGGCTTCCCCTGCCTGGGTACGCCGATGTCAACGCAGTTACACGTACACGACTCTAACCCAGGCTAACGGAGCTCTTTTTTTATTCCCAGATATCTGTAACGTTTCCCCGCGTGTGCTCACTTTACACTGGCTGACCAGCTCCGCTCGCTAACACACCTCTTTGCTAACCCTCCCGCGGCGGCTGTGTGCTCCACATTGCTGGGAAACTATGAGATGTTGAGCGGCAACTTTGGCGCAGTTGTCGCGCTCACGAGTTGCTATTAAGGGGCCCGTCCTTTCCCTTTCGGCTTTTACGGCCCCGCTGTCAGTGGCCGCTAATGCTAGCGGAGTTAGCTAGCATTAGCTGCTAACACCAGGCGTCCAATTATGTCACAATAGCGCGTCGTCCGCTCTCACGGACCGGAGCTAGCTGCTAACGTTAGCTCACCGATCCTCCGCAGCCGTGCTACATTTTGTGGGTTGTTGTTTTTTGGTTTTTTTTAAGTTTGCCAAGTGAGGACATCAGCTGACTTTACACGCAGTCACTCGTTTAAAACAGGTTTCTGACAGGGTTGTTCTTGTGTAACAGCGAGGAGACTTTGTTCTCTCGTGTGTATGAGATGCTTTTTTTTTTTTTAAAGGAAACTTCGCAACTGTCATGAGCCGCGATTGCTCAAAGTGTCACGCGTTGTCGTAGTGTTTTTTTTTTAAATAGATCTTTTAATGGCAACACAAACGTTAGCATCGCTTTGAAACATGCTTGGATTCATGCTTCGTTTAATTCCCCTAACTTCTGGTGTGTGGCTGTGACATCAGCACTTGGGGAACAGCTCTGGGAACCACAGGCCTCCTGTGATCTTTCCCTTCTTTATTGTTGTGAGATTTTTTTTGAGTTTTGTTTTTACAGTCAAACATTTTTCCTCCCGTCAACAACTCAAAGAAGTGTGTTTAATGTTGTTTCAGCCACATTTCATCTTCATTTTGAAGTAGTCTGGGACATTTTCCATCATCCACCTGCCCGTTTTCCTGGCCTTGCATTGTTTGTTGAGAGTGTAACCATGATACGTTTTGTGATGCACTCATATGCCAGGTGCCCCTCTGCAGCAGCCTTGTTTTAACTGTTGACATCCTTGTCACTACTATTGCCACTTGCTTCTCATTGAGTATGCACATAACAGTGCAATCAGCTGTCCACCTGTGAATGTTGTGGTTTACCTTGACAAAATGACTACAGGGAGTATGAGGCACGCTTGGAGAGGTATAGTGAGCGTATCTGGACTTGCAAGAGCACTGGAAGCAGCCAGCTGACGCACAACGAGGCCTGGGAAGAGGAACAAGAAGTCACTGAACTGTGAGTTTCACACACGGGGCATGCATGTTTTCAATTCCACCCAAATATCGAAAATAAGAGCCTTGTCAAGAGCCAGTCATTACTCTCAGCTGATTGTCGTCCACAGCCCATGCACACAACATACACATACACATTCAGAAGTTCAACAAAGCTCTTGGTTTTATCAAATATATAATCATCTACTTGTTCGGGTGCTTTTGCCAAAAATATAAATGATCCTCTTTACAAACACTTGTGTCATGAAAGCGACATTATCACCAAGTGAAGGTCACACGGCTTGCTGCTTTGCTATGATTGGATAAATCTGGTGCTCCTCCTCTCATTCTATTTAGAGGGTGTGTGCGATTGAGTCATCCTTGAATCTGCAATGGCCTGGTGAGACTTTCCTTATCCTGATCTGCAAAAGGGAAGGACATAGACAAGAAAATTAAACAAATCCAGTTGAGATCTTCAAACCACTTGTAACCAGCCAAATGTACATATACAGTGTGGTCTATGTGTCGTCGGGAAGAGGAAGGTGACATAAACTATATATGCGACTCAGGGAGATATCACAGCAACGGCAGAGCAGTGCTCAGCTGCCCAGAGCTCTAGTCGCTCAGGATCACAAGCTTCATTTAAGCTCCGTCTAATAATATCAGCTAAGAGAATTTACTCCCCCTACTGGCCACTCTCTGCTTTTTGTTGTCCTGTTATGTAATGTTGTGGACCTTGTGATGGTTGCGGGCCAGATATCCTGGACGTGTGAAAGAAATCTTGCCATGATTACAGCACATCCTCTCACTTTGTGTGAGCGATACAAAGTGATGGGAATGTAAAAGTTATATTAGATTTTGTTTGTCGTGCAATGTTTTGTACTAATTGCTGCTCACGCTCTGTTTGTAGGCTTCAGGAAGAGTATCCCCAGTGGTTTGAGAAGCCGGTGCTGGAGATGGTCCACCACAACACAGTGTCTTTGGACAAACTGGTTGAAATGGCCTGGGTGGAGATCCTTACCAAGTATGCCGTGGATGAAGAGTGTGACTTCCTGGTCAGTCTTGTCAATCTCAATTTTCTAAACTTGTGTGTTACGTGGCTGTTGCATAACTTTGTGTTTTGATTCTACAATGTTGCATTCCCTATACTACTTCAAGTATTATCTTGAGAAAAAAAAATGTAACCTTTTTTTTTACCATTCATCATTAACAACAAACAATGTATAATTAATTATTGCTGAACATGTACCACGGCATGTCATACATTTTTTTAATTAATATTCTGTCACCATCCTGGAAGCCATTTGTTTCAGTTGCTTTCAGCCAGGTATAAATACATGGCAGTCACTATCATTCCATTAATGGAATTGAGAAAGTATTTATAAAATGATAAAACTGTTTAAAGTCTAAATGTAAACAATCCTAGTAATAGGACAGAAGTAAGCACGTTTTTAATTGAAGACTTCCTGACGGTGTAATCTGAATCTTTTTGTTCTTCTTAAGGTGGGAAAGGACAAAAGTTTGCAAGTGAAAGTGGTAAAGATCCACCCCCTAGAAAACCCAGAGAGCGAGACAGGGGAGAAGAAGCTTGAAGGTGCCTGCGACTCGCCGTCCAGCGACAAGGAGAACGCAAGTCAAGAGAACCAGAGGAAGGAGCCTCCCCCCAGAGAGGAGGAGAACCGGAGGGAGAGTCTCAGTGAGTACAAATTAGTACAGTTGCAATCACAAAAGGAACACGTAGGGACTATGTGTATACTCATGTACTATTTGCTAAGTCTTTCTTAATATTTTTTCTTTGATAATGTTTTGCTCCCTGTCAGGTGACAGAGCGCGACGTTCCCCAAGGAAACTTGCTACTGCTACGAAGGAGGAGAAGAGGAAGTGGGTAATGCCCAAATTCCTTCCTCATAAGTACGACGTAAAGCTCATCAGCGAGGATAAGGTGTGTATCATGTAATCAGCACTCTACAAGTGTTTGGATGCATTTTCCTTTTATGTCCCAAATAAGAATCAGTCTTATCTTGTATCTTGACTTCTGCTGTAGGTCATCAGTGATGTCCCTGCAGACAGTCTTTTCAGAACGGAGCGCCCTCCGACAAAGGAGATCATTCGCTATTTCATCAGGCACTATGCCCTGAGGCTGGGCATGGGAGAGAGCGCTCCCTGGGTGGTCGAGGACGAACTGGTGAAGAAGTTTAACCTGCCCAGCAAATTCAGTGACTTTCTTCTTGATCCGCATAAGGTAAGTTACCTTATCTGCCTGTCATTTCTTAAAAAATGTTGCTCCTTCTTGGCTCACGATCTTTTCTTTTGCTAAAGTTTTTAGCAGAGAATCCTTCGGCGAAGCGTAGGAGCTTGACATCTCCAGAGGGTAAACCTAGCAAGAAGCTTAAGACCTCTGATACACCAGGAGAGGATTCGGGAAATGAGAAGGGGGAGAAGAAAAGGAAAAAGAAGGACGCTTTGGGCATGCCCCTCAGTCCCACCATCTGGGGCCACATGCAGGTTAGCTGGCATCTATGCACACAATGAAGTCTTGTATTGACATTACTTATTGATTATGGGGGATCCCTTAAAAGTCAAAGCTTTAATTAATGGCGCCATGTTGTTTTTTATTTCAGAAAATCAAAATGAATGGGTCTCCACTCAATGTTAAAAACTCAGGCACTCCTAAGAAAGGAGAAGGCAAAGGCTCCGCACCCTCCACTCCGAAATCGAGCAGAAAGTCTGGAGACAAAAAAGAAGGAAAGAAAACCGGAAAGAATGGTGATAAGAAGCTTAATGTGCTCAAAGCTAAAAAGGATGGCAAAGGTGGTGCTAAGACACCGAAGATGAAGCAGATGACTCTGTTGCATCTGGCTAAGAGCAGCCCTGCTGGGAGCCCTAAGAAGAGAGTCCGAAGTACTGGCATGGGTACACCTAAACTAGGGAAGCCACTGCACCCTATGGCTCTCCACCTCCTTCGTTACTATAAGGAGCACAAGGGAAAAGATGACAAAAAGAATTCCCTCTCCTCTCTCATCTCCAAGGCTGCAAAGACCTTATCCCCAGACGATCGCAGTCGTCTGCCGGAGGAGCTCAGGGAGCTGGTGCAGAAACGCTGGGAGCTTCTGGAGCAAAAGAAACGATGGGCAGCCATGAGCGAAGAGGAACGACAGGAAGAGATGAAGAAGCGGCGCGAGGAAGTCAAAGAGAAACTACGAGAAAAGGCCAAGGAGAGACGCGAGAAGGAGATGTTGGTCCGCCGCGAACAATCCCGTAGATACGAGGACCAGGAAATCGAAGATGGCAAGACCCTGCCGGCATTCAAGCTTGTAGACATGCCAGAGGGCTTGCCCAACACCCTGTTTGGTGATGTGGCCATGGTCGTGGACTTCCTTCACTGCTATGCCGGGCTGCTCATGCCGGATGACCAGTATCCCATCACAGCAGTTGCCCTGATGGAAGCATTGGCTGGGGAACGGTCCGGCTTCCACTACCTGAACCGAGTGCTGGTGGTGCTTCTCCAAACGATGCTGCAGGACGAGCTCGCAGAAGGCTACAGTGAGCTCGATATGCCCTTATCTGAGATCCCCCTCACCATGCACTCTGTGTCAGAGCTTGCGCGGTTGTGTCTTCGTCCGTGTGACGCTCACGGCGAGGAGAGTGGCCAGGGCTCAGTGGACTCTGGGCCCATGGGGGGTTTTGACGACGTGGTGACCAGCGAGTTCCTGGAGAAGCTCGAGACAATCGAGGTGTTTGAGCTTGGCCCCGAAGAGAAGGTCAACCTGCTGCTGGCTCTGTGCCACCGCATCCTCATGACCTACTCGGTGGAAGACCACGTCGATGCAATGCACCAGCGATCGGCTGAGCTGTGGAAGGAGCGCCTGGCAATGCTGAAAGAGGTCAACGACCGCAAGAAGGCTGAGAAGAAGAAGCGGAAGGAGATGGAAGGTGGGCGAGGATCATCAAATAGCTTCACTTGTAGTTGTAATACAGCAGTGGAAAAGCGTATTTGCCAGTAATTTCTCTGCTCTTTTCACTCAACTGGAAAGCTTGTAAATACATTTTGCATTTACTGTGAAAATACTGTGTTTGTTAATCTTGTCAGATGTCCGAGATGAGAAATACCGATACCTATATATTGATTTAATTTTTTTGGTCTCAAAGGTGAAAAGAAAAAGGACGGGGGTACTAAGAAGGAAGTCAAAAAGGAAGTTAAGGTGGAGCCGGAGCCGGAGGACATGATCAGCTCAGTGAAGAGCCGGCGGCTGATGTCCATGCAGGCCAAGAAGGAGAAAGAGGAGATGGACAGGCAGAACAAAGGTAAACGCCATAGCACAACATGTTCCTTTTTAAATGTGTGTTTTAAATTTTTTGTTCCATTGTGAGACTAATCAATTCTAATTTAGTTCCACTTGGCTCATAGCTTTTCCACCACTGAGATCTTTTGATAATTTCAATCATTGAGAGAAACTCCAAACGGATTATGATTAAATGGATTAGAATTTTTATGCAAGTATACCTCACTCTTTATTTGTAATTGTATCCCCCCCCCACCCCAGAGCGTATGGAGAAAGAGGCGGAAGAGGAACGGATGCGTAAACAGAGGGCCACTGCAGAAAGAGCCTTCCAGGATGGAATAACTAAATCCAGACTTGTCATGCGCAGGACCCCACTGGGTACAGACAGGAATCATAACAGGTGAGTGATGCGCATAAACAGTTATAGATTATATACACAGATAAAAACAAACAGCCTCTGTCTTAAAAAAATAACTTTCATCATTTCTAACCATGTTTGATTTGTGTCTTTCTTCAGATACTGGCTCTTCTCGGACGTGGTTCCTGGTCTGTACGTGGAGAAAGGCTGGGTGCATGAAAGCATTGACTACAGCTTCACCCCTCCACCCGAAGACAAACCAGCCGACCCCGAGGTGGAAGAGGAGGAGGACGGGGAGTCTTCCACTGCTAATGACTCTCAAGGTTCAGTTGTGAAAAGTTTTGTTATTCTCCTCAAAGTATTTAATTTTTTGTTAAAAATGGCTATTTGCTGATACCACCAACATTTTTGGGGGGTCTTAACATCAAGAAGCTAACTTTCTAAAACCAATTAACTTTTTGAAGTTTTGCTTTGTCTGCAGTTTAATGTATGTATATGATTAAATGTATGAATGTATTCTTTTTCCACAGTCACAGTAGCAGAGAAGGATGATGGAAGCATAGATGGTGCCATTAGTGAAGGAGCCCAGCAGGGGGCAGCACCTGACGTCTGTATAGAAACAACTGCTCCCAACCAGGGACAGAACCTCTGGTAAGAGCTCTGCTGCTTTCTTCTTTCTGTCTGTTTTCTCTTTCATTTGATTGATTAAACAATTTAAAAAAAATAAATCTTTTCTTCATTTTGTAATTTTTTTATGCCTTTTTACAACCAGGTTCATATGTGACAACCCAGCTGAGCTGGAGGAGTTGGTGGAAGGTCTTCATTCTCAGGGGGTCAGAGAGAGTGAACTGAAGGCAAAAATACAAAGCAGGTACATGCTCTTTCACTACAGGAGATAATTTGATTGTAGTCCCGCTGCACTTCTCATCTGCTCTTTCGGGGAGGATTTTTGACCAAAAAATAAGCTAATTATTTTTAACTGAACGTTTTGTTTGTAGGAACTATTATTGGCAGCAAAGTTGAAGATGGAGAAGTGTAGGGAGGAAATATATTGAATACACAGAATTGGTTCCCAGTGAAGCAAAAGAGTACGTGCAATATTGGGTTTTGAAAACAAAGCAACAGAGCACACAACTAACTAACCCCCCCCCCCCCCCCCCCCCCCCCCAAAAACCCTTATTAGGTATCAGGACATCCTCCACTCCATCCATTTGACCCGTAAGGGCAAATTGGGCCTCAGGACCTGTGATGGCTATGAAGAGCTGCTCAAATACCTGCGCAGTGACATACAGGAGGTAGCCTCACGGCTTCAGAAGGGCGGCCTGGGTTACCTGGATGACAACATAGACATCGAACAGCAGGTGACTGGTTTGTCTGATGTAGTGATGGATACAGTTAGGATTTCAGTGGTACTACAACTCAAAGTTTAACTAACTTAGTATTTTTTTTTTTTAAACTACAGAATTAACATTGTTTTACTTTTTCTCGTTGCAAACTTGCACCCGTAATTCCTAACTCTTCTTCTTCTTCTTCTTCTTCTGTACACAGTTGAAAGAAACAGAGAGCTTGAAAGACTTTGGCGAGTGCATCATCACCATTCAGGCTTGTGTAATCAAAAAGTTCCTGCAGGGATTCATGGCCCCCAAGCAGAAAAAGAAGAAGAGGCAAGGGGGCGAAGAAAGCAGCAAGGCTGAAGAGGTGGATGAGGAGAAGAGACTGGCAGAGGAGGCCAGGGTAAGCAAAAAGGGTTCAAGTGTTCGTATTTGGTTTTAATTTTGTCTCACGGGTGACGTGGTCACTTAAGGAATTTAGCCGTTAACCACTTGCATAAATTTTGTCTAGTAAATCCAGGGTTCTGTTGAACTTTTTCCTTTTAGGTAGCTACGGCGGTAGAGAAGTGGAAGACGGCTATCAGAGAGGCCCAGACCTTTTCCCGCATGCACGTGCTGCTGGGAATGTTGGACGCTTGCATAAAGTGGGACATGTCTGCTGAGAACGCTCGCTGCAAAGTCTGTCGCAGGAAAGGTGAGGACTCGTCTCTTGCAGTCAAGACACTTGCACCACAGGTTATTTGTAGCCAATGATAACAGGGTACCTTTTTATATACATAGGAATATATCTGTAGGATGAAGTGAAGCCCATAGCCAGGACAAAATATTCAGTCTTTTCTAACCTTCTGGATTCCTGTTTTCTACCCTGCACGTGGCCAATCTGTCCTGCTTGAGTGAAACAGTGCTTCCCAACCAGTCCTCTGCTTCTTGTCCAGTGCTCAGGCAGGGCCCATCTATTCTGAAGCTGATGGAGTCTAGGCCCAGATCCAGAAAGTGCAGCATGCTCAGAGCAGAACAGTCAAGTAGTGTCAGGCAGGTCTACATACAGAGCTGGCCGTCCCGCAGACCAACAGGTGAACCTGTAGTGATAAGATGACAATAGGTACTTGCCCAGCAACACAGACACACAAGAAAAATGGCCTTTTTCAGGGAGTGAAGACCAGGAGAAGTAAGACTGAAACAACAGAAAGTGGGAATGCCGAGTAAATTCTAGTTCAAAATAAGAAAATGGATTTTTTTTTTAAACTACTTTTGATTTATACTTATCTCTTTGGTCTATGTATCATCCCCAGGTGATGATGAGAAACTCATCCTCTGTGATGAGTGTAACAAGGCTTTCCACCTGTTCTGCCTGCGACCGGCCCTGTACCGCATCCCGGCCGGAGAGTGGCTGTGTCCTGCCTGCCAGCCCACCGTGGCCCGACGTGGCTCTAGGTCGAGGTAAATGTCTCATTTCAACTTTATTTGTTTTGTCCCGTATTCGCTCTACACAGAGAGTTAGTGTCTCCAAAAATCATTCTGATAATTCCACTTTCTTCTTTTAAATTAGATTTAAAAAACCAGAATGTAATAAATTAATGATGCTGGTTTCTGTTGAGCAAATTAAAAACATTTCTTCTGTGGTTTCTTCTTCGTCTCTCTGTTGCAGGAACTATAACCAAGACACAGAGGAAGAAGAGGATGAGGAGGAGTCTGAAGAGGAGGACTCTGATGAAGATGAAGAGGACGAGGAGGAAAATGACTACAAAGCCATGGGTCACAGCTGTGAGTGTCAAAGAGAGAAATTTAAGTCACTCAACTTTCAGACTATTTGAGACAAATTCATTGTGAAACCAGTTTCTAATCACACATTTCCCCGAACACGTCAATGAATCCCACTTTTCTATGAAACACCATGGCACAAAAGAAAAAAACAACAACAAATAAATGTAAGATATTTTAAACCTGCGAGGGTTTTGTAAAATGGTCGTCCTCGGGGGTTTAACGGTTGGGAATGAGAGGAATGCTGATGGGGAATTTTTCGCCCCTGTCTCTATAGTCTGTGTGTTGTCATGTAGCACCGCTCAGGTCTGGACCGTTGCTTTGAAGCCACGTCTCACTCTGACTTCACTCGGAGTATGTGGCAGGATGATCCCCTTTGTTTGGCTCAGGCCTGCGTGTCAAGGTCAATGATTAAAAAAAGTCTAGTGCATCGAGGATGATTAGTTACAGAGAAGGTGGCACTGCCGCCCGAGAACAGATTTATTTTTATACTTTATAGTGTAAATATTTTTCACACCTGAAAGTTCCATCCACGGCTGATGTCTTTGTGACATTGTTTACATTAAATCCAGTTAGTTTTTGTTCTACGTTACAATTTTGTGAGCACAAGTAAGATGTTGTCGTCATCTTTGTGGGCTACTGCAGGCAAAAACTGCAATTCAACATTTCGTCTCCTCCGGCCCGATGTGGCACTAAAGCTCTTTTTGCTTCTCTTCTGCTTCGTTTTCTTCTTCCAATTGGTCCAAAGGCCCAAACAATTCAAATAAGTGTTTTCACACTACAAACAAACCGAACAATGGTTCACTCTGATCCGGTTCCACCTCTAAGACTAAGGTCCAGAATGGCCTGGGATTTGATTTTGGTCCACTTTAAAATATCAATGACACAACTGAGGACTTAAACACTAATTTCAGATAGAGCTGCAACAGTTAATTGTTTAGTAATCTATGACTTAATCATTTGCCAACTATTTTGATAATCCATTAATCGGTTAAAGTAGTTTTTATTGGGTAAAAAAATCTCTGATTTCAGCTTCTTAAATATGAATATTTTCTGGTTTCTTTGCTCCTCTGTGACAGTGAACTGAATATCTTTGGTGTTTGGACAAAACAAAACATCATTTTTATAACATTTTATGGACCAAACAACTAATCGAGTAATCGAAAAATAATCAACAGATTAATCGTTAGTTGCAGCCCTAATTTTAGATTCCGTAAGCGGAGCTGCGGCCTATCCATGATGTCAATTCATAGTTGTTGATTTCCCGGTGTCATGACCACCCCTTGTTGGTTTTCAACAGTGAGGCCAAGGAAGAAGAATAAGCAGTCTTCATCCCGGCAGAAAACCTCAAAAAGTAAATCCAAGACGCAGTCCTCTTCAGGTAGTCAGAGCAGTAAACAGAGAACTGGCCCCAACAGCCCTGCAGACATTGACGAACTGGTAAGAAGCCACGAGGACACTCAACAGACTTTTCTTGTCAAAAATGTGCTCTGACGGGATATAATAATAGTTTTTCATACCATCCTATGTGCTATTTGTGTGGTTTCCACAGGTGCGACAGAGTTCACAGTCAGGAGTGCGCAGGCAGGCGTTGGTACTGGAGAGGTGCGAGGAAATCCTCAAGAAGCTGATGAAATTCCGCTACAGCTGGCCGTTCAGGTGAGCAACAAATCCAGTCTGTATGCTCTGTGTACAGTGAGACATTTGAGTGTAAGTTGTTTACCTCAGCTGCAAGCTAACTGTGACTTGTTCTAGCAACATGAGTGATAGTTTTTTTTTCTTACTTGGTATCTTCGAGCTTGCTGTGCACGGACCAGCAGGGACTCTAACAAGGAAATCCTTCAGTTTGTACACAGTTAATATTTGGGTGAGGGTCATGGTTGAGTTTATGAACTACCAATCTTAGTGGAGTTGGAGGAGTTCGTGCACAACCTGAGAAACTCACCCTGAAAGTCTGAATGGAGGCTTTACTTGCATATGTTAGCGAATTGTTTTCATTCAGAGGATTTATATTGTCAGAATTTTTCATTTTCCAATAAAACAATATCATGTCACCACTTCATTAAAATTGTGTTTATTAAGATACATTTTTAAACAAATTTGCTCAAACAAATGCCAATAATCCTTTTGTGTTTTGTAGGAAACACATGTGCTGTCAAGCTGAGATATGGAGTTATTATGATCCTCTGTGTTTAGTCTAACTCGCCTCTTCCTCTGCTCCTCTTCCAGGGAGCCAGTGTCCATAGAGGAGGCAGAGGACTACTTGGACATCATCTCCCAGCCCATGGATTTCCAGACGATCCTGGGAAAGTTCAGCCAGGGTGCGTATCGTCACGCCCAGGACTTCCTGGAAGACTTGAAGCTGGTCTTCTCCAACGCAGAGGAGTACAACCAGCAGGGCAGCACCGTGCTCTCCTGTATGGTCAAGACGGAGCAGACCTTCACCGAGCTGCTACAGAAGCTACTGCCTGGCCTCAGCTACCTCCGTCGGCGCTCACGCAAACGCATCAGCCAAGTACCTGCAACATCCGAGGAAGATGAGGAAGAGGAAAATGACGAGGAGGAAGAGGAGGAGGATGAAGAAGAGCAGGAAGAGGAGCCAAAGAAGAAGATGCAGAATGGCAAATCAAGCAGGAAGAAACTCAGAAGCGGTCGTGGACAGAGGGACGAGGAAAGCGAGAGTGAGGAGGAGGAAGAAGATGAGGATGATGACAGCAGGAGGAGAAGCAAGCGGACCTCGGCCACCTCCAGCAGGAAGGATTACAGGGAGCAGGATAGCGATGGCGAGCGTGACACACGGAGAACTCGTCAGCGGGGGGGGCGGGGCGACACTGGGGGGGCGAGCAGCGACGAGGACCGGTCCAGCCAGCAGCGACATTCCAAGAGACAGAAACGCTCATGAAGTCTCTCTGCTTTAACAGATTATGTCCTGCTCCTCTTGAAAACAAAATTTTAAAAAAATCAAGACCCCTCCCATCTCCTCCCACATCCAGCGAGGCTCAATCCTCAGAAGGACATTTTTTGTGTTTTTGAATTTTTGTTCATATTTTGAACAACCAACAAGAAAACTGATTTATATTTGTAATGTTGAATATTGGTGATGTTTTTGTTCAACCAAGAAAAGAGATGATGGAGAGGTCCTTATAGCTCTTAAGACTATTTGATTTGAAGTTCAGTTCCAAGGTGACAACCCCACACACTTTGTTATTTCTTTTTTTCACATTTTCTCTCCCAACACAGCGGCCCAGTGTAATCAGATGTCTGCCTTCATTCATAGTTCAGCCATCACTTTACTGGGGCGTTTCGGAGTAGTCCAGCTGTAAGATGTCAATCCCGCTCACTGTCAACAGCCCCGATGGCTGATTTATGAAATATTGTCCTCTGTAAACCGCCCTCACTACTAATCATCTTGCAACCAAGATTATCTTGGGTCAAATGCAGGTGTATTATAGATAAACACAATAGTATTTTACTAGTCCTAGTAGTTGTTTTCCAGCCCAGGCTGTGGGTCGTGACTACAGGATCACACATGTAGTCACATCACTTTTAATGCAAAGGGAAAAACCAAACTTTTCATCCCAGCTCCTAGTGCCAAGATGTTTTTTTTGTTGTTTTTTTTCTATTCAAAAAAAAGAGGGACCCTACTTGGGGTCTCTTTCTTGGTGTGCAGAGCTGACCAGCCTTTCCTCCTCGGTAGTGCCCTGTCACAAAAAAAAGAACCGGTACCTCAGTGCTCCGTCAGTTTGCACTCCTTCTGTGTCAAGTGCACCTTCTATGCCAGCAGCTGCAGGACCACACTTTGTTGAGATCGTGTGCATAAACATTTGTAAACAGTGTTTAAAAAAAATGACAAATGTGATGTTTGTTAGGAAAAAACGGGCATTTTTTAAATATTTGATATTTTTTGCACATTTTATTTGGTATTGTAATAATGACGACTTGTTGATCTTAATCACATCCAAGTAAATCGCAGGGTGTAACCAGGGCTCTCTCCGTCGACGCAGAGAACACGGTGGGAGTTGTTGTCCTTTGCGTTCTCGCAGCAGAAACTCACTTGCATGTACATTTTGTAACAAAACACCCAAATGACCACCGTCATTGCTTTTATGTGGAATTAGTGACACAAACACTCGTAGGTTTAAAATCAACTCCTCAGAGGTGAATGAAGGCTTTCCGCAATGTCATGGTTCGATCACCAGGTGGCGCTCTCCTCCTGCTCTTTTGTCCCCAGTGTCGTCCCGCTATGACACCTGACTGCCACTGTTATGCGCCCTCGCTGTGTATTACGAGCAGGGGAACTCCGTACTGCTGGTTTTGTAGTGACTGGTGGAGACCCGCTGCGGCAGATTGATTTTATTTTTGAATCCGTCACTAAACGGTCACTAAAAGGTTTCTCTCTGTGGCGAGGTTGCCATCACACTGATGAGGCAGTGGTTGGTTTTCCCTCTTCTGTCTTGTTCTGTACTGTTCTAGTTTTCTAGTGCTGTTATCATTGAGACTTCACTGATTTCCTGATTTTTTTTTTTCTTATTTGCCCACTAATTTGCCCCCTCTCGCCTATTTGTTTGAGTTTGGCTTTGCTCCTGACATGATTGACAGTAGTTTCAATCACTGTTACGAGTGTTTGACATATCCACCAACAAGCAAAAGACAACTGTCCCTCTCCAAATGAGACCAGACTGTAAATGCTTTTCTTAATTCTTTGAGGAGCCGCAAAAGTCTTTTACACTTCCTTTTTTTATATATATTTATAGTCTCTAAAGCTGTGTTTGGGCAGACTCGGAGGATTTACATGTAAAGAATTTCCAATAAAGGCTAAGGACGAAGACCGTCGTTCTCCGTTTTGTTTGTGTTGAGCTGATGAGCGTCCCCAGGTCCGACGAGACCGACATCCCTGCCATCTGTAAACCTTGTGAAAGACGATGAACAGGGAGGAAAGCGGTGCTATCCGTGACCACCGACCAATGTCTAATTTTACTTTTTAATAAAATATCCAATTGTGTTTTTCTCTTTGGTGTTGAATCTTTTCCCAGAAAACATCTGCATCTTCACACACAGGCCAGATTTATCAGCAAATGTGGCGCGTCGAAGCCAGAGCTGACGTGACATGTCAGAGAGATGAGAAACTTGGACTGGAACTGTTCCATGAAAACATCTTGTGGAAAAAGTGAAACTGTTGGTCGCTGAGTGCGGATGCGATGACACAACCTGGACTCTAAACTGATCCAGCGCTTCTTTTTTGGTCAACTGGTCATTGACTTTTTCCAAGTCTGTGCACAAGACAACGGCCTCATTTCATTCGCCGGGACAGAAATGAAGCCCGATTCCAGTTTGGCCAGTAGACACCACTGGACACAAGGCACCAGATATTTACACAAGGTCATTAAAGTGTCTAGACAGCCACCGAGTGTGGTTGCTGTAGTTGTTTATGGACCAAAATAATGATTTCACTGCACTCCGTAGTTCCAGGCAGTTTCACGCGGAGCTCTCTCCACAAAAATGTGCCTGAACAGATATTAAGCGGCGGCAAAGATCCCCACGGACCGAAGAACACACGAGATGGAGTTGCCAGGTTGTGTATGTAGGGTGCAGGGGAGAGCGTGCAAGGAGGACAGCGGGATCTTATGAAATATCTGGCGGTGAGGCGCTGACAGCCCGAGAGCCATCTGTAATTTGGCAACAGGTGTAGGAGCTAAGAAGGATCAGAGTAAAGGTCAGAGATGAGAAGAGTCAGTGGAAACGCGGCACCTCATTAGTGACCGTTCAAACATGGCAGCTGCTGAATTCAGCTTCAACAAACCATAAATGATGTTTCACTCTCCATTGTCATCCACTACGTTTTGACTCGGCCCCTGGCTCAGTGTAATAGATGTGCCAGATTTAGCCACGGAGGCGACTTCTCATCTGCGATCCCCGGCAGGTTGTTGATTTAAAAAAAACACAAACGTACAAGTTACAGGAAAACACAGAAGTCAATCAATTCAAATAATCCACTGGTGTTGTTTTTTTAACCGGTCTATCATTGGAAAAAGTTGCAGGTCTGCGATCTTCACCCACAAGAAGAGAAGCATAAATGGCAGATTGAGGAGGTTTTGAACTACAAGCCCTGAGCTTTATTTGGGTCGGTCATGCTGATGTTGAGGCTTCACGCTGACCGGGTCGCGGTGACGCACCGTATTGGCGGCCTGGCTGTTTTGGGAAATGGAGCCAAAATGACCTCTGCACGAACTTCCAACGAACTAGTAGTAGCAGTAGTGTCTTCAGCCCCCAAAATAATCTGTTGTTAACTTGAAGGAAATACAGTACATTCATGAGAAGCTCCTTTCTTTCTTTTCTTTTTTCTTTTTTTTTTTTTGAAGCTTGGTGGGTCTATCGGGTTCTTTCCAAACTCATGAAAACACGAAGTCTGGTTCATTCCGCACTCGGTGCATCCTACGCCAGCTGGGACGTGCATTAATCACCAAACCTTGACTCCCTGCTGAGGTCAAAGGCCTCCGTGACTGTACACGCCGCTGCCTCGCATCAAAGAGCCCTCGCAGGCAGCAGGGCCGAGAGTTACAGCAACTCTCCGTCTGCAGCGAGCTCTCATATTGTCTTGCGTCTTATTGATGGCCTTTAGCCACGCTGGAGGCACGCGGTTGGCTCCTGGGGCGGCAACATCAGTCGGTCCACACCTTTGCGCCCGACTGAAATGATCTCAACAGCTTCAAGCTGGATTGTCACCAAATCTGGTGAATAGTTCACGACCCCTCTCAGACTGAACTGCCGTATTCTTTACGGTGAAACCCTGTACTTTCCTCAATCGATCTAAATCTTCCCACAGAATCTATTCCCGTGAGCCCAATCTGTGCTTTGCCCTGTAACGACATTTTTTTAAGTTGACAACCTGAATTTCCCCCAGGATCAATAATATGCAAATCAACCTCGTGAACTTATCAGCAAACAACGAGTTTGTTTTTCTGTCCGCACAAACTCCTCTGGGGAAATATCTGGCTCTTCAGCTGCTCAATGCTCCACTTTGTTCAACAACTAGTCGCTAACTCTGTCTGTCCGTCGATCTTAACTTATCTTATCTTAAGATTTCTCTCTTGCTTTCCTCTTTTCTCTGAGAGCAGAGAATCAAAACAGTGGGGCCACAGGTCAGATCATATCAACCGTAGCCACTTTAATACGTAAAGGTTATGTGCGCTCGCGTGAGGTCGGATTCACCACTTTAAATGTTGTTGATCATTTGGTGCTTGTTTCATCGCCAGATATGTGGTGTGGAATGCGGATTAACTTCATTTGGACTGTTAGTCTGTATGCATTTAATAGCCATGCGCAACACCACGTGTGTCTGTGGCCTGTTGTTCTCGTCCTGGCTGGTGATTTTGAGCGAGTTCACTGTGAGCGCCGGGTCACAGGTTGAACCCGAGCAGCAGCCCAGTGTGTCCGCCTCCTGTCAGACAGTCAAACTCTGACATGCCCTTTAATACCACCAAGTTTGACCTTCAGATGCTCTTCCTTCCTTTTATTCTAATTTCTACAATACGTTTTTTCTTTCATGGAGCCCAGACCAAAAGTTTGCCCCTGCATATTCCAGTGGATCGCACACGGTCCAGCTAATACGTGTGAATACTTCGCGGCGGCGATCAGGCGTTGGATTGACAAGACAACATATGCAGAGGGTCAGCTCGGCACACCTTCATTGAACATGTCTGGATGCGTCTCTGTATTTCGCACCGCTTTTAGATGTTTCTTGGCTTGTAAATCTGATTCAACAGGTTAAACCAGCAGCAGCAGCAGCAGCAGCAGGAGGTCCAAACCCTGGCCATGTGCAGACTGATCTTTGAACCCTGCGCAACCCGACAGCAGCAGCAGCAGCGTGTGACCGAGCCGTCCGCCCAGTGTGTGTGTGTGTGTGTGTGTGTGTGTGTGTGTGTACAACAGCAGAGCGGAGCAACCCACCCTGCAAATATTTACCTCGGGTCCAAGTCAGCACAGAGGGCATTTGGCAAGGAGGGAACAAGTGCGTTTCCCACTCTTACTCCACCAGACACGATGAGCTGCAAGTGAGTCTAACATCACTGGACACACATACTGCGAAACCACACTGAGGCAGATCTGTGTCGTTTGATATCTGTAGAGTACACAAATACATATAGTGCACACATGCCGTCTCAAATACTTTCTTAATCAAAGCGACCAGTATGCATATTATTATGTATAATAATGCTATGTGACTATTATATTATTGTTATAATATGCAACTGTCATTATATAGAATTCATTTTGTTCCATGCCATTTGTTTATTTGTAAACTGCATGAGAGGAAGGTAATGGCAACACGATTAATAATGATATGAGATTAAAGGAGACCGCATTTCACCCAAATATCCTGCATCCCGCTCTCTTCTTAAAACTAATTTGCCTGGTGAAAAAAAAGTTTGACTCCTCACAAGAATTTTTGAAGGTAAACCATTCTGAATATTAGCTACAAATGATGTCCTTAGCGTTTCCGTAGTTTTTGCTGTAGATGAAAGACAGCATATTGTCCTGAATAAGGGCAGCTTAACACAATCCGAAAATCGACTAGCTCAGGAAAATTGCAGATGTATTCTTCCGGAGTTTGCCTTTCACATGTAGGTGATTGAAGACAATGAAGTTGGGACGTTTTTCCGGAAAATGTTCCTGCCAGCTCCCCTAGTCACATGTCCAGAAGATGGCCAAGTGAACCCACGTAGAGAATAGAGCAGGACAATCTCCAGAAAATTCCGGGTGGGCCACGGCTTGCTCCAGAAATGTTCTTGCTCTTGCGAAACACGTCCGACTCAGAGCAATCTCCTGCCGGGTCCGCACGGCATGAGACACGTCGATTTGTATCTTTCATATCCATCGTCGACATTTTGGATAATCTAGAGATCGGAGCTTTAAGAACGTCTCACATTTTGGAACAGCTTGTACGACCTACTTGCTGCATTTCTGACACCTGTCCCGCTCCTTGTGCCACTCCACTTGACACAGCGAGTCAAGCTCTCCCGCTGGAGTCGGCGTTGCGGTGCACGAAGGGAGTTTTGAGCTGCGAGCGCAAACCCGATTTGTGGCCTGTCGTGGCCCACTTCAGAACGAGCTCAGTCAGTCGTCTTTAATGCCGGCAGCTGCGGGAAGGCACACGGAGAAAAATTTGGACAGGGGGGAAAAGAGACGGAGAGATCCCGACAGGCTGCCAGAAGAGAGAGACAGGTGAAGCAACAGAATGATTCGCAGAGCAATAAAGGCGACCTGAAAAGTCAGCGCCAGAGCCGACTTGTATGACCGTGGCGGCGACATGCCCCACATTTCCCCGTCTCCCTTCCGCTTTAAGTGCAAGTACAAGTGATTGTTCATGCATTATTCACAAAACAGAGCCTTCTACCCCAATTTTTCTCCACTGATGCGCGTCCTCTGCCTTTGATGACAGAACCACAGATAAGGGGCAGAAAAGTGAGGGAGCGCCGAAACGGAGGAGTACAGAGGAATGCCTTCCTCTCTCGGGAATACAGAGCTCTCATCCCAAAGGGGATCCTGTACTCTTCTGAAACAGACTGAATCTTCCCGTCGGCCGCGCTCCAAACAGCAGCACTTTAAAACATCGGTCACCTCCTCTCTGCCGTGGCGGCAACGAGACGCATGAGCGCCAAAAACGCACCCTTGGCCCGCATACAGCGTACCTCATGGCTGACCTTTCATCGCACAGGTCAATGCAGGGCATTCCTGTAGGGTATTCGTCTACCGCTTAATCCGCTCCTTCCATCCTTATCAATACAATTTAAATTTAACATTTACGTGAAGGCACAGACATTTTCTTTTATCGGCGACCACGGAGAATAACCTCAGAACCACCCGGCCACGTCTTTGAACTCGGGGGTCCAGTTATGGCCGCAGCAACAATTGGATGAGCGTGTTTCGGCGAAGATGAAAGGCAGTCGAACTTGTAGACGTAATAATTGGGCCGCAGCCTTTCATGATTCACACTGACGCTTCATCTTACTGTTCAGTCAAGCTTGTGATCCCAAACAGTGAATAGGCTCGTACAGTATGTCTCTGGATTCTTTGTGAAGCTTAGAAGTGGATGATAATAATGAAAAAAAAAAGCCAATTAACTTGCTCCTGCTGTTTTGAGCGGGCGTAAAGGGTGACTTTCCCTCAAAATATGATAAAAACTGGGTCTTTCTCAACACTCGCACCTGGCACTGAGCTGCATTTTTCTCTCATTTACACTAATAGAAAACATGTCTTTATTTTTTTTTTTTAAGTTACGGGAAACAAGAGAGAAGCTCGTAATGTCTGCTCATTAAATGCGAAGCAACCGCCGGGGATAAGGTGAGCTTAGCTCAGGGAGTGGGGAACCACTAGCGTGGCTACATGGGGCGGAGCATCTGCCCAGCACATTCTGTCCACAGATATAATGCGCTAAACTATTTAGCTTTCTCTGTGCCATTTGGGGGACTTTGCTCTCTGCTGGACCGGTGCACGATGCCAGGCTGGCGCCTATTTCCAATTGGCTTAAAGGGATAGTTCAGGGATTTTGAAGTGGGGTTGCATGAGTTACTTATGCATAGTAAATATGTCACCTTGTGGAGATGGTGATCAGCGATGTCATTTACATGCAACGGAGTTTGGAGGAGAAGTGGAAGTAGCGAAAGTCTCAGTCCCACTGTTGCAGAGGGGACCACCGGAAAACGTCTTTTCATTTTTCACTGCTTCAGTTTTCCGCTTCAGTGAAAAAAATACATCCTTTAGCGTACAATTGAACAGATATATTTTGACGTTTTGCGGTGGTCCCCTCTGCAACAGTGGGACTCAGACTTACGCTACTTCCACTTCTCCTCCAAACTCTGTTAAATGACATCGCTGATCACCATCTCCACGAGGTAACATATTAACTGTGCACAAGTAACTCATACAACCCCACTTCAACATCACTGAACTATCCCTTTAAGGAAATAGTTTGACGTTCTAATATCAACTCCCATTGGTCCGTTAAGGCTAGTGATAGCAGTTAGTAGGGTCAGCAGACAGGAAACATGAAGTTACCACTATAGATGACAACCTTGAGACGTTGGTTTTTACGCGTATTTGTTCCAAATGACGTATCACTACAGTGAGTGTTATCGTTCTTTAAACTAACTCTTGGCTCGGAAGCAAATTCGCTTTCAATACATCGCACAATTGCTTTCAAATTATATTTCAATTTAGTGCAGTGTTAAAAAAAGAAAAAGGAAAAAGTAGAGCTGCAAGACGTTAAAATCGTAATCTGAAATAGAAGGGGTGGGATTTATAATTATTTCCAGCAGACCTGTTTCTTTTAAAAAGCTTTTTAATTTTTTTTCTTCTTCAGAAATGAAGTTGATCACTGCGCACTGATCCGGCTGCGGTCACGGCTCATGTTTCTGTGGAGTGTGCATATGCCTAGTGAGAGGCTAAATACATTAAAGTGTGTAATGGCCCAATAACTTCCCATGCACCACTCCTCAATGCACGGGTGATTCACTTAAGACAAGAAAAAGGCTGCATGCAGCTGTTTGGGTTGACCAAAGTTCAGATTTCTGGTGTCTATGTAAATGTATTTATGTGTTGTATATGGGAAAAAGACAGCATGGGCTCCTGTATAACATTGCATATTCAAATGTAGGCATATAGTGTAAATGTGTGCATGAATACAAACTATGTGTGTGTGTGTGTGTGTGTGTGTGTGTCTGTGTGCCAAGGTGTGCGTGTGTCTTAATAGCAAGCAGTCACAGGGCTCCTGACGGCTCCATAAAGGAGCCTTTGAATGGCTGGACTCTGGTAAATTCATAGCAGATGTGAGGGAAAGAATATCCACCCGGTTGAGTGGCCCTTCACTGCGAAGGCGACAGGAGCCCAATCCAGGGGAGGCAGGCGGACGGCAGACAGGAGCCAGGAGAGAGAAACACACACACACACACACACACACACACACACACACACACACACGCACGCATGTTGGGCAAACTCCAATCAGCCATGAGGGAACTCCGCACGGCACCAGGCAGGAGACAGGAGGTTTTCCTTGAGCCACTCTCATGGCTTTTGAAATTGAAAATAATTCTCCCTTCTATTCCCCTTCTATTCCCTTCTCTCCGGGCAGGTTTTCCATTCAAGTGTACAAGTTCAGGCCAGGTGTATGCCTCTGTGAGGAATGGCCTCCGCACCGTGCCTTCTGGTTCCCCCCGGACCCGGGGAGTCTGCAGCGCTCAGAGGCCAGGCTTTGTGCCACCTCTCCTGGCTCTGACTGACGCCAGTGGAGGGCAGGGGGAGAGACTGGCGCCTCACTGCCAATTAACATCCGCTCATACTGAGAGCACGGCCAGGTAACACATGATAGGCCACACTGGTGCTGGCAGAGAGCCCCGCAGACAGTCAGGTGGGGTGAGACTCATTAACTTATCCATGCGCAGGACATCTGTCAGTGACACCCGAGGAGAGGGTTTGTTCAAAGGGTGAGAGCCGACGGTGAGTCACGAGATCATCCTACCAAAGGGGGTGTAATAAAACTTTAATGAAAATGCAAAAAAAAAAAAACAACCTCTAAAGTAAGATGAATAAAAGATGGCTTGTTAGGAGAAGAAGAGAAATTGGATGTCCGCGATAAAAAGCCCCAAAGGAGCTCGGCCTTTTTAACTTGTTCTCATCATAGATTCCGTGGACAGTTCATTAACTAAAGCCATAAAAGAATGCAGCCCAATGCAACAGGCCCGCGATGAATCTGACCTTCACGAAGTTCTGTTGAAAACCCTAACAGGAAGGTGTTGATTGAGCTCCATGGAGGCTGTAATTTGTGGTGCTGTTGACCTGCTTTGCGTTGCACGAACATCTAACTCTCAGCAAGCAAGCGGGGGGAAAAAAGGACATCTCCTACAAATGTTGAACTATCCCTTTATGCGCTGTACGGTCAGCCCTCAGCCAAGAGGCAAGTGTGATGTCTAATTATCACAATATCTAAAGAGTAAATACACTTACTAGATACAGTTTTCATCTGGGCTACATTTAGAATTCTACATTCGGTGTTTTTCAAACTGGACCAAAGTTCCCTGTTCAGTTTCAGTTCAGACTTTAATTAAAAGTAACCGGGAACATTTATCAAGTCGGGGGACACTGAAGCTCAATCACACACTTTTTTCCCCCTGTCTCCCAAAGTTAATTAAAACCGATAGATGTCAAGCTACAGCTTTACTACCTGTGTTGTTATTAATAAGGTGTGCGTACAATTAGCTTTAAAAAAAAAATGAAAAAATTGAAGTAATGCGTGAATCCATGTGGCAGCTCATAAATGAGGCCCTTTGTATCCGGAGGCGATGGGTAAACCCAGCGTGGTCTCCCCAGTCTGGCTTGTAAACCGCTGCTCTGAATGGGACCGCATTGTCAGGACTTACTTAGCTAAAGACAATTCAAAAAAAAAAAAAAAGGAAAATCGTTAAAACCACCAAACAGGATGGACGAATGTTAGAAACTGCCCTCTGGCTTGCCTGATTCCTTCCTGTCTGTCCCGAGCCAGACGGAGATGGTTTTGCATGCAAGGGTGCTCCTGGAAAACCAGAACCTGGAGAGTAAGCAGATTTTTCCTGTAAGCAATACGCCCTCCTCTGTATGTGGGGGGCAACCGGCACTTTGTCTGTAACTCAGGCTGTTCCATTCGACTGCAACTGAAAACAAACAGTGAGAAGGATAATTTCACACCCAAGCACCTCCTGGGTGGATGAATTACTCAATAGCTCCTGTCTGCATCTCGTCTTCTTCTTCTTCTTCTCCTTCTTCTTCTCCTTCTGTCTCTGCATTGGTTTGTCTACTTCCTTCGTCTGATCTCCTCTAGTAACGCTTTTCTCTCTTCATTCCACGCTCAGATGAAGCTCTGGGGATAGACAAAAGCTGAGGGGGGGCGGGGGGGGGGGGGGGGGGGGTTGGCCGGCAGGCATCGCTTTCACTTTTAATTAAAACTTCACACCCAAATAAATGTAGCCCAGTATCACACCCACTCATATCACCCTATGAAAAGAGCCCACTGGGGCCAGATGTTGCCTTAGTGAGGATAAATATCTAAGTGGCAGCTTTCTCTGTAAGGGAATCTGCTCCCTCTGTCGTTTTGTCGGATTAGCTGGGGTAAGGAAAACATGGGGATCGTGTTCCATTGCGTTTCCCACTCTCTGGCTGTTCAGCATAAACACCGCGAGTTCTTGGCCTCCCTCACATCCGCCTCCTCAGCTCCTCCGCCAGCCTCCCCGGCCCCGGGGGTTCCAGCGCGGCGTTTGTTTTAGTAGCACAGCCCCAGAAGAGTGTTTGGTTGTGTTGTGTGTCACACTGGGTGAGTGTTTGATTATGTTGAGTGTTGCACGGCGCGGGTGTGCATGAGCAGCAAGGCGGGGGACGCTAATCCCCCTCCGCTTTGTCCTCCGCTGCACAGCTTTGGTCTTTGCAGGACACTCCACAGCGGAGCTGTGGAGGAATTCGTGAAGCTGCCGTAGCCGCCGCTGCTGCTGAGAGAGGGACCTTTGGGCTGCGAGGGTCTCACAGTTGTGTGAACGGGGAAATGAATAGCGAACAGCTCATTGAACGGGAGCGGTGAATCGAGGCCACGCCGGGGTTCTCTAACTATTTTCAACGGTATCTCTTGTTTGTAGTGGCCGTGCACATGCAAAGAATTTCATTTCTAGGAGGATACAGCTGGTGATATTTTCCTTATCATCTAAATAGAAAACCAAGTAGTATCTGTGTTCACAAACTCTGATATGTAACTTGGCACCATCAAAAATAATTTTGACAATGACACTCTTTTTTTGGTCTCGGGCCTGAGTAGGGATTATTGCTCACGTTTATGTTCCATCAACTCCCATTTTTAGTCTAGACTGGTTGTATCTGTATTCATCCCTCATTCGTAACCCTAATCAGGGACTGGTCCTCATCCAAGAGTTACTATTTTGGGTGTAGCTCCAAGCCTAATTAAAGCTAAGATGACATCCACAAAAAAACTAACAAGGACACTAGAGTATGCGGCAGCTTTCGATCCAACAAAGAGAACGCGCTTTGAGCTATGTGATGGCGTGCTTCGGACCTGGGGATATTCAAGCCACGTGTGAGGGCGAGCGAGAGTCAACGGACCTGTCGCTGATCGGCCACGACTGGGGAACAGCCGGTGAACAGGCGGTGGCGGCGGTTCAGGAGTGCGACAGGATCCCACAGGTACTGTTAGAATTTCCCCGCCTTGTGTCGTCTATGCGACGATGCTGTGTTGCTCGCCGCGGTGCACATGGGTGTCACCCGCGACGTTCGTAATTACCGTTGCCGACTCATCAGACGAGGTCAGTGGACGACCGCCTCGACCTCCTGAGCCACAGCCACCCGTGCAATGGCAGCCAGTATGTGTTGTTCCACTGTGACAGAGATCGTTTTGTATAAATCTTTAAAAAACAACCCATGAGCTCCACCGCTGCACTGGGTCTGTCCTGCTGCCGTCCATATTCATCGCAGAAAATAGTCCCCCGGCGAAGGCATCATGTTCTCTTGCCACAGATATGGTAGAGAAGTTGTGCAGTGCTATGGGGCTGCGCTAAAAGATTGGTTTCGGTCTCTTCGTGGGGTTTTTTATTGTTGAAATAAGTAAATGACAGAATATTTCCAGCATTGCTCTTTAGATTCAACGTTCAAATCATCAAGGGTGATACAGCATGTGGTGTTTGCGAGGGGGGGCGTTGTTGTTGTAAATTGACAATGCATGATTTCCCTAAGGAGTAAGCCATGTTTTGCCCCGTTTGGCTGTGTGGAGGAAACCAGGCTGGAGCATGGAACACCTGGCCCAGTTGGGTTCTGGTTTGGGGCTACAGACCGGCCCCACTAATAGGCACTTGAGGCCCCCCCCCCCCCATTTGCCTAGAACCACGTTCCACTTAATGAGGCTCAACCCTGGCCCGTAAACAAGCCCAGATGCAACCCCAAAACACGCACAGGAAATGTCTCATGACCAGAACAACACAACGATCCCGCCAGCTCATGCATGATGGGGTGTGAACAGGAAGGCTGATCCTTGCAGGTTTTTCTCTCCCTCTCTGCTCCACAAGCACTTATTATCCCGAGGCAAAGGGCTGCATGTGGTACTGCTGCTCTAGCTCTTGCGCTGCATGCCAAATCCTCACCGGCCCGCCAAGATCATCACAGACCGCTGCCTTGCTCCTTTTCCACAGCCTACAGTTACAGTATGTACACAAACCACAGTTTATTCAGCACCGTGCTGGACCTGGCATGTCAGCTTTGACACGCCACAATAGGAACAATGTCTGCTTCTGCACAAAGAGTATCTCTCATGCAACAAGGTTTTTTATTTTACTCGTAGGGGGGCTGAGACCTTGACAAAAGGTCCAGTGTTAGAATGAGTGTGGCCCCAGCTGGTTTCCTTTACTACACAGACTGGCTAATGTACAGTGATCAGCTTGAGTCAACAGTCCTGGCCAGAAAAAGGGGCTTAATTGATGATAGGAATTTTTTTGTTTTTTTTTGTTTTTTTTGGTGAAATGTGTTTGAACTGGCCTGAAATGCTCCATTTAATTTTCTGTTAAAATGCAAACCACCCTGGACAACCTCCCCGGCCACTTGCATAATGTGCAAATAGTGAGTTAATTAAAAAGTTCATTTGGAGAAACCAATAAAAGAAGCAAGGACTAAAGACGAGATTCCATGGGTTATTCGTGGGGTACCCCCCCCTCCCATACACACAGTCTATACACACACACACACCCTAAACTCACAGGCCCCAAACACACACACAGCCTCTCCTTGATTAGCCAATTACACCCCCCCATACGAACTCCTGAGCTGCTTCACAAAGGACTTTTATACCTTTAAACATTCTGGTTGAGTAAAATCACACTTCTGTTTGAGACCAAATGGGTCCCACCCACTCACTCACTCACTCACTCACTCACTCGCGTATATCTGCTGCATGCACATGATTAACGATATTACTTTTAAAGGGATATTTAACATCTTGGGACGTACACCGTGAAGATTAGAATACCCTTCTCGTGTCGTTAGAGTAAGAATGAAGTTACAGCGGATTAGTTCACAGTAACTCTCAGTGAGAAAGCGAGACATTTTCCCAGAACGTCCCAGAATAAGACTTTTCTTTCCTGACATACAGTCATTTTCTTTCTCTGTCTTATGTTAAATGATTAAAAGCAGGTATACTAGTGACTACAGGCCGCTCCGGAGCCAGCAGTGCTGCAGTGCCAAGTTTGCAGCGCAGCACATTATCTGGAAACTTCATGAATCAAGACACAGTCAATATGAAACACAAGAACAAACTTCAAAAGTCCAAATCAAAGAGTGTGAAATGCAGTGGAGAATAGCGGATCCTTACCCTGTACCCGGGGTGGGAGGGAGGGGGATCAGTGCGTCGGCTCTGCGCTCTCAGAGCACAGAGCCGAGGGGTGAGCCTTTGATGGCGGAGCGTGACATGAGCACATTTAGGATGGGGTTGCAGCGACAGGAGTGTGACAGCAGACACACTTGCCAGACAACTCAGGCTCGGATCTCTGTGGTTCTGATCCTCTTCGGTACCTGCTTGAAAGTCAATTTGTGCCAAAATCGTGACTCGCGTCAAACCCCTCCCGCTTTTAACTGTCCCACTGGGGGCATTTCCTCTTGTTTCAAAAAAAAGAAAGAAAAAAGAGGCTAGACTCAGGAGTTCTCAAGATACTAAGCTCTCAAAATCCTTACGCCAAAATCATGTTTCCCAGCATTTTCAAAGGGCCACGTCTTCTCAATGTGCAATCTCCCCGGCTGCTGGAGCAGCGCGATTGGTCGATCGTCCTTTTAGTCATTCAGTCAATGACACAAACAAAACCACAGCGGTTTAAAGATGTTCAGGAGGGTCAGAGCAGGTTTCAGGGCCGAATTTAGACTCCCACATCCTGTCCCTCAACACTCCCTCCCTTTAAAGTGTTTCTAAAAGCAGTCCTCGCCAGGGTTTGTGTCCTTTGTTGATGCTGTTCTCACCCCCCCCCCCCCCCCGTCCTTTGTAAACTCCTGCTCCCTCTCTTTTTTCTCTGGGGAGAGACTCTTTGGTACAAGAGATTAGAGCGGGTGCTGCCTAGCAACTGAATAAAAATGGCAGCTACAAAAGGGGCGCTCTCACTCTCCAACGTCTGACCTACATAATCCCAAGCCTCTGATCGTGCAACACAACAAAATGATGAAAGGCCTGCTGTGATTTAACCCTCAAACGAATCCTTGCCGCCGCTGACCCCCGGGCTCAAAGAGTGATCTGGCCTCCTGCGAAAAACACACCAAAGGGTGACTCCTGAAATCTCGACGGTGCCTAATTGGAAAGGAAGGAGAGGCCGCGAGACGCCATTGGTAAACGAGATGAACGCATTTGGGGAGATGGCAGCAGAGTGGCAAAGGAGATTAGCGGTGATCACAGCGACGCTGCCGGCTTCAGAGAGCAAGAGCGAGCGGCGGAACCTCCCTCCGTTCACCGATTCATCCCCCCTTCAGCCACAGGCAGACGGAGCGCAGGAACGAGCACAGAGGGATGAGAAAGCTTTACTTCTCTGTCTTCTGCTTGTTGATCAAAGGACATGAAAAGCCACATGGAACGAAACGATACAGCAAAAAAAAAAAAAAAGAAAAGAAGAAAGAAACTTTTTCTCGAAACTTTCTCCTCCCGCAGTTGTTTCATAATATGACCTGATCAGCCTTCGGTGCTCGTTACCGCTTTGCGTCGCGCCACCGCTCCTATTCTTGCCCATTCTGTGGCCTCTGCACTTCTTACATCACGCACTGTAATGTGAAGCCTTTGCCCGAACAAGATCTTGACGCGATCTACACTGTGTGCGTGTACTGGAACGAAGCTAAGACAGCGGGAGTCACCCTACTGTTCTGACAGAAAGCTTTTTTTTTTAACGCCATTGGGTGAAATGCATAACATGCGTCGTGTGTCATGACTCGACCACCAGCAGTGAGGGCAAAACATTGTTTTTCATTGTTGCTGTTTCTCCCACGGATATTTTCTTTGGCTCGGCAAAGGACAGCGGGGCCGTCGACAGTCTGCTCGGTGCACGTGAACGCTCATGTGATGGGCATTTTCAGGTGCATGTTAGCATGGATGGAGATTACTTCTGCTAAATTGCTCGTCTGGACAGAGATTGTTTTCATCTGAGGAAACAATATTTTCATTATGAATTATTGGAGTTATTTACAAGATAATTGTGGCGGGACATAAACCTGTCATAATGGGATCTTCAGGTGTTTTTGTTAATTCAAGTTTATATCTTGATCTGATGTTTAATTCATACTTCATTCTGATTTCATTTCAAAGGCTTCCAGTTCACGTCTCTTGCCTCTTTGGATGAAGATGAAACGAGGACATCTGGACGTCTCACAATTCATATCCTTCAGCTCGCATCAAGTACAATTTCTGCTCACAGTATATCCACGGCAATACAACGATCAGCCTGTCAGTTGCTGGGGCTTCACGTCTTTTTATATTTTTTTAAGCAAACAAAATATGTAAGTGGGGCTGTGTTTCACACAAATGAGCTTCTTGTTTGTCATTTTCTTTAATCTTGTGCAGCAATTTGCCTTATTTGCCAGCCCTGATTTGTTACAGTGACTCAGTTTTTTAAAAGAGAGCGAGAGAGAAATATTAGAAATCATACCAGTAACAGTTGGCATTGTGCTATAGCCCAAGATGAAAAAGGAATTCTGACAGATGGATCTCAGACCAAAAGGGGGAGGGGATATGAAGAAGCATTTTGGTTGATCTAAAAGTACATAAACTCTCTATGTTTGTGTTTTCTGTTGACAAGATAAATGTGATTTTTGAATGGAATAGAAATCTTGAAAGTATTTTCCTCTGCACGACTGCTGGAATTCCCAAACACTGAACAATCCCCTGTGCTCCGGAGCGAGTCCCCCAGCCTGCGTGCTTTCATTTTCCTGACGTGATGAATGCTGCAGAAAAATTTCAGCTGCTCCATTTCTTCAGCCACTTCAGCCACTTGACACTGAATCCTCATTTCCACACTGAGTCAATGTAAAGGCAACCCCCCCGCCTCCCCCCGTGCTTTAACCTCAGATCAAAGCGGATTCTCGTCGGAGGTCACCGGGTAAATGTTAATGTCTGCACAGTCATTTTGGCTCGGCGTGTTCTCTTGTGCCTGTGTGTGACTTTACGTGTGTTTGTGTCCTGTTTCGTCGGGCGGGAGAGCAGCGGCGCACTACTGGGTGTCTGATCGGAGTCCGGTTGCACCGAGTGCAGGGCCGTCTGAACTCTTGTGCTCTGTGACTGCTGCATTTTCATGGAAAGCATCTCTTTGGGGGCCTGCGGGTTTTCAATACGCTCATTTGCACATCAAAACAGCACAGGAAAGGGATAGTGCTCAAGGGGGGCGAGGGACTACAGAGGGAGGGAGGGCAGGGTAATGAAGGGTGCTTTATTTTCTCTTCTTCCCCCCTCAGGGGTGGGCAGGGGCTGAAGTCTACGACGGAGGCACACTGATGCCATAACGATCGGCTTTTATCAGGCCCATGACCAGATGGAGGGATTTCTCCTCAGCAGACGAAAACATGGCGTCAGCATCCAAAGCGGGATAACCGCTGAGGTGAGGAAAAACTAATTCTGCAGATCCTGGGTAAGTAGACCTGTTCTGTGTTGCCCCCGAATCCACAAACACACTCGTCTCGGCTCACAGTCGACACAATGAAACATTCCCCGAGAAAACCTGCGGGTAGAAAGTTTCGCCTTCTCTGTGAGTGCAGTCTCGCTCTTGGCCCAGACGAACTCGCTGCACAGTGCGACCGACGCTGACACCGTCTAACCTCCTGAGCCAGAGGGGAAGAAAAACAGTGCAGAGACGCGCGGCCAAACTGAACCTTTTGAACCAGAGCGAGCTCACTCGCTCCTGAAATTGGAAGTTACTGGAAGATGGGGAGGGGTCTTCTTCAAAACAAGCTTGGTGTTGATTGGCTGGCTCCAGCACTGCAGCCCTCAGGTGTCTGTGGGGGGGCAATAAGAAAATAACATGAGAGGGACTTGTCTTCCCTGTGAGGACAAAAAGCCACACAATGTAATTAATGAGGTTTTAAGAATGACATGTTTAAGGTTATCAGGGTAAAGGTTAGAGTGAGGAGTTGAGATTAGGGTTGTAGTGAAATCTCTAGGAAATGACTGCAAATCAAAGTAAAGTCAGGAGTCAGGGATACAAAGCTGTGTGTGTGTGTGTGTGTGTGTGTGTGTGTGTGTGTGTGTGTGTGTGTGTGTGTGTGAGCGAGGGGAAGGTGTTCCCGGCAGCCACATCTCCGGCGCCAAAGGAACCACAGCTCAAACAAACTCTGTTTTTGGAATGAACCCGTCCTTCTTGCCTCTATCTGAAGCCCTGTGCCTTGTGATTCCTTTCCTCTGCGAGAGGAAGCTAAAAATAGCCGCCAGTGACCTGGAAATGTCGCCATAGTATTCATATTTGGGGGGGGGGGGTACCACCAGAGCAAAAGAAATCCTATTGCAGGTCATTTTTGTTGACCTTTGTAATTTAGTCTTAGTCATATTCAGCAATACATGGAGGGGGGGAAGGGGGGGGGGGGGGGGGGACTATGCTAGGCTAGAAAATGAAGAACAGAATGCTAAGAAGGTTCAAATGAAGGCGTTGCTGCAGAAGACAAACTTGCCCTCTGCACCACCCTGGTGTCCTGAACCCTCCGCAGCTCCCGTATCTTATCAGTGCAGCTCAGTGCAGGTGGAACAAGCTGGTTTGTGTCTCACGCGGCAAGTGTTTGGCCTCTCTGCGGGTCATGTCACTGGAGTGTAAACCGGGGGGGGGGGGGGGGGGAGCACGTGCCCCCCCTTCAGGCACCCATGAACTGGAACATGTGGCTGAAAACACCACCAGCCGAGTCTCTGGCCGCGAGCGCTCTCCAACTAAAACAGCCCCTCTTTTAATAGTTAAATGTGATCCGTGCGGTGTCAGAGTCCAGGACTGGCAGCGGCGTTCGCCTGCCAAGCCATGGACAGCGTCTACAATGGTTGAGTAATGAACCCCCCCCCACCCCCCCACCCCCCGCCAAAAAAAAAGGGGGAGGATGTTGGTAGTTAACCCACATCTTGTTCTGCAGAAGGAAGGAATACGTAATTTGAGTTAACTCAGGCGTTGCACAGATCCACACAACACACGGCACGGAGTGGAAATGTGGTTAATTCACCACGGCGACGCAGTGCATCTTGGATTCAGACTGGTGTGTGTTTAGTAAAATGAATACCAACGTGGAACAAGCTGTAGTACATGAATCATATTTTAACTGCTGGAATGCAAAAATTGGTGGAGAAAAAAAAAAATAATTTCAAAACAAAACGAGCCTCTTTAACCCCCGGAGGTGTCAGCGAGCACGCGCCTGCTTCACACTGCTGAGGCTCCAGTCACGTAATGAAAACAAGCTCCTGGTCACCACAGTTTCTTTTTCTTTCCATGCTCTCACTCCCATGTGCTGCTGCTCGTGACACAGCACACAATCACACACAGACATAGCAAACAATCAATTACGCCACTGTCAAACAGTGTAATTTCGAGCGTTTGCTGTGAAACGACTTCAATCTGCGTCGGCACCTACGATGTTAAAACGTCCCGGGATGTGAAGGGAGATTTATTTTTTCACTTTGTGATGGATCCATCTGAGGAACACGGTGACTCTTGTGCACAGTGAAATACACTTTATTACCGTCAAGACGGCTGCAAGACCCAATTTAGGCTATTTGCTTAATGACAATAACGTTATCATTAATCAGTTTGTGATTATTTTCCCCTTTCAGGATTTATGGATGCATCGTTTCTTTGGCCCCAGAAGATAACTTGACGTAGATGAAATTCAAACATCTAAAAATTGGCATTTGGATCTTTTTCGTGTCCTGGAATTCCCTTAATCAAAAAAAAACAAAAATGCAGCTTCCACAAGCCACATAGAAACTCTAATATTAGGTTCATAATCCATCTGCTCAATGAACGAGTGCTCAACTTGAATCTGTCAGTGAAACCACGCAACGAGGCTGAAATCCACTTCAGATCTGTCGCCTCGGATCAAAGTGACGAGTGTTTGCTCGAGGATCAAATGGAGCAGCGAGAGGGCAACAACAGTGATTCTGTGGAAGGATTAGAAACAGCCATTAATTAAATATGCTCCCTTTCGCGAGCTGCCTCTGCCATTTTTTTTTAAGACCATGATGCAAACATGAGTCCTCGCCACGGCTTGTCCCTCTATTCATCAGCGATTCTCTTTGAGGATTACTGTCGCCTCTGGGATGTGTCGCATGCACATTTGGCACAGACTTTTTTGGGGGGGGAGAATCCCGGGAGAATGAAATGAGCAATGATTTGTTGACTATTATATCTCTGTTTAAGACTGTGGAAGTGGTTAAATATTCATTACGAGACACTGTGAGAGAGACGGTTAACCGACACGACAACAATAACACCAGGCGGCGAGAAAGTTGAACAAGAATTCCACAAATTTATTTTTTTCCTCCAACAGGCCAGAGCCAGTTCTCATAAAAAGGCACTTCATTTCCCCTTGACCTTTAATAAACGTATCTAAACAACAAATCTGATAAAGAGTCAAGGTGAACTTTAAATTAAATATATTTACAATAAATAAAACATTTATACAGATTTATACAGTTAATCATGCCACTTTGAGGGAGGATTTCCCAAGATGCCTCCCCATTAAAAGTCTCTCTCTTGTTTTGCTTTGCAACACAGGGCATGTCTACTGCACCGAACACTATGCACAGAAAAAAAATACGTGTAACAATACTGAACATTTCCCTTTATGCATTAAATACTGTTTATAGCTAGTGACTCGTAGTGATGCCTGTACCTTTGTGTCCCTTGGCAGCAGCAGCAGCAGCAGAGGAGTGAGTGACAGTTCAATTCAACCACTCTTCTTCTTGTAAAGTCTTTAGCAGCTCCTTGCACAGGGCATTATGTGTGTGTGTGTGCGTGTGTGTGTGTGTCGCTCTCAAACGTGTGTGGGGTTGTCTGAGTGCAGGTCAGTCTTGGCCATGTGCAGAACCACGGCGGGAGATTTGTAGTGGCAGTGTGTGCTGCCGCAGCTCACGCCGCTGCACGGTTTCCGGCTACTAGTCCTGTCTGTCAGCTTCCTGCTGCACAGGCCCTGCCAGGTCTGCAGGGTCTTGGAGCTCCACACCCACACGCCGCTGGTGATGCCGACCACCAGCGACATGAAGATCTTCAGCATGAACACGGCCACGGTGGGCACGGACGTCTGCAGCGAGCAGTCGCCGCTGTGGCCGCCGAACGAGCCGCACTTCATCTGCAGCCCGCGCAGCTTCCAGTAGTCCATGTTGAGCCTCTCGTAGAAGTAGCAGACGATGACGCAGGTGGCCGGCACGGTGTAGAGGATGGAGTAGATGCCGATTTTCACCATGAGCTTCTCCAGCTTCTCCGTGTTGGTGCCCTCCGTCTTCATCACCTTGCGGATGTGGAAGAGGGCCACGAAGCCCGTGAGGATGAACGAGGTGCCGATGATCAGGTAGCAGGAGAGAGGGATGAGGACGAAGCCGGTGAGAGCAGCAGAGTCCATACTCCCCACGTAGCACAGCCCCGTTAGCTCATCCCCAGCCACCTTCCTCATAGTGAGGATGATGATGGTCTTAAGAGCAGGGATGCCCCAAGCAGCCATGTGGAAGTAGTTGCTGTGGGCTTCGATGGCCTCGTGGCCCCACTTCTTGCCCGCAGCGAGAAACCAGGTGAGGGTGAGGATGACCCACCAGATAGAGGAGGCCATGCCAAAGTAGTAGAGGATGAGGAAGACGATGGTGCAGCCGGTGGACTCCAGCCCCTCCTGGATGATGTACAGCTCGCCGTGCTCGCGGTCGCACGCGATGTTCTCGGACCCCGCCACCGAGCGGATGATGAAGGCCACGGAGTAGACGTTGTAGCACATGGAGAGGAAGATGATGGGCCGCTCCGGGTACTGGAAGCGGTGAGGCTCCAGGAGGAAGGTCAGGACGGTGAAGGCGGTGGAGACGAAGCAGAGGATGGACCACACCGTCATCCAAATGAAGGCAAAGTCCTTGTCCTGTCTGGACCAGAAGACGTCCACGGCAGGGGAGCAGCGCGGGGCACACGACTGGCTCTTCTCCACAAACTGGAACTTGTCCGGGTTCTCGCAGGAGCCCATGCTGCCCGGTGAGCGGCCGCCGCCGCCGCCGCCGGTGCTGGTGCCCGGCTGCCTGGGGCGAGGGGGCACCGGGAGCATGCCCTCGCCCTTCTTGACCTCCGCCCTGGTTTCGTTCTCGGGGGCCTCCATGCACAGGGCGTTGGGGTCGTTTCTGGTGGGCAGCTTGGAGCAGTCGAGCGAGTCGGGCCAGGTGTAGCTGAACTTCTTCATGATGGGCGCACACCTCTCCCGGGCCTGCTCGCACATGGGCCTGCAGGCGGGGATGGAGGTCGACACTTTGTCCGTGCACATGGGGGCGTACAGGGAGCAGAGGAAGAAGCGGAGGTGCACGTCGCAGCCGTAGGCCACCAGCGGGGCGAACTCGTTCAGCTTGATGGCAGCCTCCTTCTGGTCGTCGTGGTCCATGAAGTTGGGCATGCGGGTCAGGTTGTAGCCGATCCCCTCGCACATGGGGATCACGATGGGCTCGCACTTGGCCGGTCGGCCGCGCTCCAGGTCGTAGGATCCGATCTCGAAGCCGGAGCCAGAGATCACCAGCAGGCACCACAGAAGAATCGCCGCCTTCAGCGGACAACCATCCATGCTCATTCTTTTCTTTTCTTTTCTTTTCCTAGAGAGAAATATAGAGTCAAAATGCCGGGGGTGTGGGGGTCGGTCACACGGGAGAGATCCCCTGCTATTTCCCCATGGCGAGGCGCAGCTCCTTCGCCGTCACCGCTGCGTCGGAAGGACGCCGCCGCGCGCGGACGCGCACACTCGGCTCGACTGTCGTGCGTTGGTTCGGCTGAAGCGGTTAATCCCGCGGAGAGGCGAGGTGCGGGTCCGCGCAACTACGAAACGCGACGGGTCGGAAACTTCCGAGCAGCAATGGAGAGAGGAAACAACAACCCAAACACCGACGAGCTGAGAGTCAAAATCCTCCAACCGCGCGTCGGCGAGCGGAGAGGAGGAGGAGGAGGAGGAGAGCGCGGCTGGCGGCGGGGTCCAGAGAGCCGTGGAGCCGCCACTGGCGCGTCCGTGCGTCCGTGCGTCTGGTGGCTCTTCGTCCTCCGCGTACAGAGCTCGACACTGACGTTGGAGAGCCGCTCGCTCAGTGGGACTTCAGTCAGGGGGCAGACGAGGAGGAGGAGGAGGAGGAGGAGGAGGAGGAGGAGGTCGCTCCGTGACGCGCACATTTCAGCCGGAGCAGCGCACAAGGAAAAATATCAGACAGATGCTGGAGGATGGTCAAATACCTCTCTGACATTTCTGCCCCCGAAATACAACTCCCAGTCAGCACGCAAGAGTCAAAGTGGATACAAGCAGCACAAAGTAAAACACACACACACACACACACACACACACACAAAACACGACTCAATTACAAGCAAAAGTCCCGATTTAAGATTGAAGGTTTAATTTACCTGCAAACTACCTGCAAATATATATCTAAAGTATAGAAACTATACATCCAATCATGCACTGTACACATTTCATCCGTTATTGCACTTTCCATTTCACACAGGCCCACTGTAACTGCACTAACATATGAAAGTCTTTCACTATCTTTTTAGTAAGTGTTTGTTTTTTTGCATAAAATAATATTAATGAAACTGTACAAACAGAACAGAGAGCAGTTGGAATTTGCACTTCCTAAACCAACAACAAAAGTCAAAGTGCTATTTTGCACGATGAACACATACTTTTGGATACTATCTTTTGATATGTGGTGTGTTTCCTTACGACTAAAGCATGTGAAAAAACAACTCCCTCCACTGCCGCTCTTGTTGCAGATTGGCTTTATTGGATTGTCATTAAGCACAGTGGGGGAACAGGTGTCTCTTTTGCTTGGGTAAACTTAAAAAACCCCACGGCAGTAAAATAAAAGTGCTGCATTCAGGATTCTACTTAAGCGTATAAGCAGGTTTTCACCCCCTCACCATGTCTGCACAGATACAGTTCCTTTAACGTATACCTTTCTGTATAAAAGTACGTTTTGAATGTACTAAAACCAGATTTTGACAAAACATCACGACGGGGTAGTGTACAAATAGTGTACAATATTCATTTGGTCAGAAACCAGAATACGGCAAACTAAATGCTGCACAGTCAATTTGGGGCATTCGAGGTCATGGCCAAGTATTTATTGTAAAGTCCTCATCACGCAGCAGAACGGCCCCTGTCATTGTTGTATCCTTGATGTCAGTGGAGACTGATGCATGAACACAATTTTAACAAATGTATATAGTGTTGGGTATCGTGTCTTAGTCGCACATACATTCCAAATGTGTGAAGTGATTTGCAAGCACCAAAGTAGCATCAGATTGAAATACTGTAAGTAAGTAGACCTCTGAACTGTACATCCGGGGCTCGATTACATGTTCTCAGCTTCTCCTCACCACTGCACACATACTAACATTATTATTTTAACCTGTAGGTCACTGTGGGGCAATTCAATTTACAGTATAACAACGAATGGGAACAGGCTCATCATATTTTAGAATCTTAATGTGCAAAGATGAAGTAAACGTTTGTATTCACTCTGAAAACTGCAGTGGATGAGCAGTATTTAAATATGTAAGTAATATGAAATAGAAAATACTTCATTAATTATTTCATTAAAGGTGTTTTGGTCAACCTGGAGCACCGGTGTCACGTCAAGAATCATACTAACAACCACCAAAGGGAGCTGAAATGATTATTATCCAATATTAAGTCATTCGAAGGAGAATAGAAGAAAAGAGCAGATCCCTCTGGATCTATAACAAGAAATCTGCCTCCACTGCTCTGAGTCAAACACTGAGTCGTTTATTTTACTCCAGTATGATTGTAAAAAAAAAGATAAAAAACAACCCGCTGCTCTGGTAAAATGATAGTCCCAGTGGTGTTTTAACGTTGCTGACTCATTATTACTTACTGTTACCATTTCTGCTCATGTTTTCATGCGATACAATATGTGCCGTGCTGGTCAGTTCTCTTAAACAGCACAGCACTGTGTTGCTGATGGCACTTCAGCAGAGGCAGGTGCCTGCAGGGGTCGGCCGGTTGAAGAAACACCTTAAATGCTGGTTGGTTGATTTGCATTGGCAAGATGGAAATTGAAAAAAAAAAAAAAAAAAAGACAAAGCACTGCAAAGAATCAGGCATAGCATGTCAGAAATGAATGCAATAGTGATGGAGGACTATTGTTTCCATCTAGTGGCTGAATGGGGAGGGTCTGCGGCGCCACAGCTGTTGCGCTGCACATTCGACCTGGACTCAAACAGGGGTGGAACTCAAGGATTTTGGCCTCTCGCCCCGCAGGACTGAAGAGGCTGTCAACTGCATACTATCTCCATTAGCCCCCTGTGTCAAAACTTTGTCTGGTGAGGACAGTTTTGCACTTTGTCCGGCCTGAGAACAACCTGCTGTCTGTGACATTTAGATCCAGGCCGACGACACATTGACCACGTTGAGAGAAAACAGCGACGCTGTGGTCTCCTGGATGTGGCCTATAACGCCCAGAGAAGACACTGGAGACAGCCGCAATCAACAGCTATCCTACCATGGAAGATCATTAAGTCCTATGTTTCATCTAATTAGTTTAATCTGTAAAAACTATGAGTGACACAACAACTTTTGACTTATTCTGGGCAGTGAAAGCACAAAATTTGATTTTACATGTCATTTTTCATGTGGATTCAACTACTCCTTTAAAACTACTGCATCACACAATGTTTTGATCTTGCTCAATGAAGTGTGAATACGCTGCTGCTTAAATGCTACACTTTGTTGTATCAGCATGTGAATGTATACCCTGCCTTATGAAAGGAAATCTCCGCATCTATACGCTTTCTAGATGACAAATTGGGCTAGGCGAAGGCTGTGTGTGCAGCTTTATCAGATTTGGCTTCTCGGAGAAGAAAACAAGAAAAAAAAAAACTCACTCCAACTTCAAATTAAGCCCGATCGAGCGAGGGAGGAAATACATTCCAGACTCCGAGATGATATCTTATTGTACATCAGCGCCGGGGCCTTTGGTGAATCAAATAGAAATGCTTTGACTGAAGTTCCATTACCACTCTGCCCACTTTTACATTTCAAGTTCACACTTCAAAGACAAGGGGTCATTGGAGACGGCCTGGAGGAGCCCGAGTGTGCCATGGAGAAGGCCTCCGATTCTTATCAGAGCGATATCGCCCTCCAAGGTAAGAAGCACATATCATCATGTATTAGTGTCCAAGTCACAAAGCCTCTTACGGTGGGAGGACTTGGGGGAATCAAGGTTTGACCCACAAAGCAGGTTGGATTATAGTTAGTAGACCCTCAGTCTGTAAAGCAAAAGTTTAACTTTTTACATTTTGTGTAGTAAAAAAAAAAGTTGTTTGGCAACAATAAGATTGATGCATTTCTGTTATGGTAAATTTAAATATATCATCTTCTTCCTACAGTAGCTCAGCATAGAGATTGGAAATGGGGGAAAAGCGAGCCAGCCTCCAGAATTTTAGTCGCGTTATTTTTAAACGTTGGTTTTTGTAGGGATTTAAAAATATATATATTTGCCGAATTTTGTTATTGTTAGCTGGAAATGCATAACCTGCTGTTTCCTCCTGTTTCCAGACTCTACGGTGAAATAAGAGAAGCTAACCGGCTTTTGGTTCTAGCCTTATGCCCTATAAATGGCTAACTAGTTCTCTAAGAAATTTTGAATCAATAGTATTGCTAGCTAGCCCAGCTCGGTTTCTTTAAAGATCTAATAATCTCTGGAAATTACTTTACCAGGCCAAGGAAAGGTCAGACACACAACCCCTGTTTGCCCCTGTTTTCAGTTGGTGAGCTAACCAGCAACTCTGCAGGGATGAAAGTGGGGTGATAATCTATTAATTCAATCCATGTAAAAAATAAATGAACAAGTGAGTACATTGAGTTTTGATGTGTTTTGATTTTTTGATTTGTATAACTGAACCTCCCAGTCGGAATTTCGACTCGGAAGGTCGGAGGAACCTCACCAACCCCCACTTCGAAATCCAAGATGGCGTCTCCGTGTATGAACAGTAAGTGAAAGCTGTACTCTTTTTTTAAGCACTGTTTCATTTTTTTGTCTCATTAAATTCATTGTGCACAGAACTGTCCGCTCACTGTCTGCGGACGTGTTACTGCGGCGTTGTGAAATGCGGCGTAATGCCACCAGGCCGTCCATCTTGTTCTTCGACTTCCGACCAAATGCGCAACTGGACCGCAATCAACTCGGGTCATTCGGGTGTGACGCCATTCTGAGCTCCGAGTTCCCGAGGTATAACGGAACGCACGCAGCGTAAGGGGCACAGTGCGGCTGATTAGTTAGTTCAGGAGACGCGGGGTCTGACCGCACCGTCGCTCTGTGTCCTGGGCCCGACAATATAATACCATTGTGCTTTCTTTGTGTGTTTTTATTTAACCTAATTGTGTTATTCCTTCTTGACCTGACCAGAGAGTGGAGAAAGACTATACTGTATGTCCAAGTAGTTAGTATTTTGATTTGGACAATCGCTGGCATGCACCGGGGTTGTTTTAAGAAGGTCAGATTTACTTTGCCATTTGGTGGAGGAAATGGATATATGCTATTTATTCCCCCCCCCTGCCTGCATTTTCGCGCTCATAATGCTGCTGTATGTCAAGTTTCTGTATGTCTTTGTAATGACTACCCTCCACAAAGAACCCCCCATCTTTTATTTCACGCATTCATCAGGCGAGCTGTTGCAGTGTGGGCCTTGTAATTACTACCTCTCACTTATTGGTTATCATATATCAGGCACAAAGCTATAAACATCCCGTGGAGAACAATGGGAGAGCCTCGCCACAGCCCGGCATGACATTACTATCCCAGAGACACGGGCTGTCTGAGATTGTTATGGGTGAAATAAGAGACACCTCACACTTAAAGCATTACATCTGAACCAGTGTACTGCCTTTGACAGGGAGTATAATGGTGAATTGTTCAGGCTTGGACCGTGTGATTATGTCTTTGTTCACATTGTGTAGTAGTTTACTTCACGACGCGTCAGGTGAATGAGCAGGAACGGGAGACGAGCGAGAGTTTGCAGCCGCAGTTGCTGGAGTTTTCTTGTTTCCCAATGACAGCGTTATGATGTCTGAAGTGACATTGTTCACTTCTGTTCAACGCCGCAGTTTGATATTTGCTGTAATGGGAGGACGGCGTGCACAAAAAGGCTCAGTTTCAGTGTTATGCAATTTTACGCGGCGCTATTGGGTGACTGAAGTGAATGCGCCTCGTTCACCAGCTCAGTCCATCTGTGTTCCTCATCGTCCAGAGTTTTTGAAAATAGCCAGTGTCCTCCACGGCCTGTGGCAGGTAGCAAGAATGATGCGGATGTCGTGTCCTCAAAATATCCACATTAGTCCACTGGGTTTAAACAAAGGGGTGATATTGAAATTGGATCATTTCAAGTTTCAAAGTTCTTTTGAAATGCACTTGCATACAAATGAACGTATCTAATACAACCTGCAACTAGATACACAACAATTCTTTTCTTTTTTTTTTACTTAGGCTACAAAGTACAGAATGCCAGCTTGGATAGTAGAATCAGTTGGTATATGATTTTGCTCTTGGACAGAGGAAATGAAGGACATGTTAACAGCAGGAGAAAAAAAAAAAGGTGAAATAACAGTGAACGACGGTGTAATGGCTTCAACAGCTCCCAACACATGAATACAAGTCATAAATTACATATCAACTGATCCAGATATTTTCTTAATTGTAAAAACATCGGTTTAGAACTGTCATGTCAGACACACTAGCAAATCACAAACTACAGTGAGTACAATGTTCTAGTTTCCTGCAGCTGGTTGGAACCGAACCAACCCATCATGCTGTCATATTTGTAAACTGGTGTTCAACACTTCAGCGTGGATTTCGTGTAAACCAAACATTATAAAAATAAATATGTATATATCAATTTTTCTTACAGTTGCATTGCACTTAAGAGATCTGAAGCACATTGGAGTAGTGTGATCCCAACATGGTCATGGTAGTGTAGTATTGGACTGACTGACCAATGTGAAAGGCTTGGTTAAGACATAAAGTATGATTAAGAGTTCAGTTATATTTGGGAGTACGCCTTGAGGAGTTTAGGGATAAAGCACAAAGTGTCCAGGCCTTTGGTTGGAATCACAGTTAAGATGTGTGAAGAACTAAAGTTCATGACAAACGGCTTTTTTTTTTTTCATGTGCTAAGATTTCCTGTAATTCCAGAGCCTGTTATTCCCTCAATGCAATAATTGTACAGTTTGAGCCTCTCTGACTACCTGTCGCTGACTTTGTTTCTGAATCAAGACCAAAACAAGCTGCCTTTGCTGGCTCTGCCTCTACATCCAGCTTTTGGGCACGCGATTACACTTAGTATGTTTCACGGAGTCAATACGAAGATGCAAAAAAAAATGCGTATGTGATTTAACACTAATTGTTGAATATCAAACATTTTACACAGATTTTTACACCAATTTCTTTATGCAGTGAAATGAGTGGTGAAATTATTGCATTATGATACAATAATACATCTTGAAATAATGGTTAAAACAGGTGGTACGCAACAGCTGGCCCTGTTCTTTATTATCCCACCCCGACTTGGATATGAGTTCCAAAAGCTCAAGCATCAACTTAAAAAAACCAGACAAACACAATATTAGATTGTAAGTATCAACAGTGTCCTAAATGAATAGTGTGTATTAGCAGATAATAAACAGAATAATAAAAAAGGTCAGACTGAAGTCTTCAGCCCCTTAGCCCCTTGTCAGAAAAATGAAATAAACCAACGATGTATCGGTGTGTTTGTGTATGTCTGCATGCAACATGTGGACGTGTGTGTTTGCACTGGAAGGCCAATGCTGAATGGCTCAATTCACGACAGTTAGACATCTCGGCTTTGTTTTTAAAGGCTGAAGTTTCTGGGCACACTCAGGTCCACTCGGAGATGTCCTTGGGGAGCAATGCAGCTGAAAGCAATACGACTGCGTGGTTATAGTGGAGAGGGGTGGGGGTGTTTTGAATGGCTGAGGCTTTGCGCAGAGGGAAAGCGGGGTCAGAGGACTCGGACATATTTAAAGATAAAGTTTTTTAGGGAGGAAAGCCTAAACAATGATATTTTGTTGTTTAAATTGTTAGGATTTCTGCGGAGGGATACGAGGGGAAACGGCGGCCGTTGGCCAACTTATACTCTTCGTTCCCAGAATGTGAATAATCCACACTGGTAAAGGCTGGGATTGATTGTATTTCACTCTGGGTCGGAGAGCGGCTAGAGAACGACGTTCAGACTTTCAGCCAGGGCCGGTCTGGAGGGACTAAAAATGGACCGGGGGTGGGGGGGGGGTCGAGTGAGCAAGGTTAAAGGAACAAGAAGCGTGTCTGACTTGGAATAACACTTGCAGTTGCCATTTATTTTGTCAAGGCGAGTCAATCCTCTTTAGGAACTGTACTTACAGGGAACAACACGAAGGTTTTGCTAGAATTTCAAAAATGTGTTCAGTAAACTCTCGACTCTCTTGGCATTTGAGGTCCAACAGAGTGATGGAGCCGACTCATGACAATACGTGGACTTTCAAGATGCAGTCCGGAGGAAACGTTTTTCGCGAAAAAAACTTTTGTTCACTCTTCTGCCGAGAGTCAGGTGAGACGACTGGTGTCGCTTTTGGCAAACAAAAGCTCTAAGCACATTTTTTAATTTACATTTGGACACAGCCAGGCTAGCTGTTCCCCCTGTGTCCAGTCTTGATGCTAAGCTAAGCTAACGAGCTGCGGCCAGACATTTGTTGTATAGAGGTAAGAATGGTATTCATTTTCATTGTGAGCAATGTTTTAATAACTAACTAACTAGTGCACCGGTGTGGAAAACCCTCCATGGAGCATAGGTTCAAATCCCAGCTCCTGCCAGATCCTCACATTTCTCCTCCTCTCTTTCCCCTGTCCTCTTCTTCTCCTCTGCGCCGTTGGAAAAAACTAATAAAATACTGAAGGAGGGTGGACTGCTCACTCTTCCTTGACAAAAAAAGAAAGAAAGAAAGAAGGGAGAGGATTACTCCTCACAGCTGTGCAGTCTTGAGGCCGCATCGAAGGAGCCGCGACCAAAGAGGTCGGCACTGTCACAGTCTCGCGCCATCCTTTAAATCAACGCCGTCAAGGCTGTGAATAGCAGGCCAATAAGCTCAATTAACACCAAAATACTCTGAATCCGTGCCCTTCTGCTGCCCGTCACCACCTCGCGGCGGAGGCCTCTCAGATCTCGGGACATGAGACGCCGCCAACAGCGCCGACCCACCGTAGCTCGCCGCCCAGCTGCGGCCTCGCTGCCGCGCTCGGCCCCTATCGAGCTATAGTCACATAACTTAAGCCCGCACTCACACACAAGCAGCCTGGTGCCTATTTATACATCACATCCTGGCAACGCACATGGGAAAACAAGCTCCCTGCACTATCAGTGTATCCAGTGTTGTCTGCCTCTCGCTGTTCTGCGCCCCCGTCTGATGTCGGAGGGGGGGGGGGACATGAGATAGCGGCTCAGGATAGCTGAGCGATGGCTTCTTTAGATAGCTGGAGATACCAAAACAACTTGATTATGCATTTGGCAGCAGGGAGCAGTTGTTGATATTCCAGACGTTGCATTCCCTGCAGACATTCCTGCGAGTGTAATTGTCTGTAGTGCCGCGCTATCAAATCATTATCAACGCGAGTTGGCTACAATAAAAACAGCTGGACCACGTGATTCAACTCCCCCTGCACTTTGTGAAATAAAAAAAACAACCTAAATGATCCTTAAACCACCGGTTGTTTATTTGGAACCTGATACAAGTATAGCCTCGTGCACAAAAGGCCCCAAAAAGACTTCACAACACACACAGACAGTGCAAAGTTATGAACATGCGGCGAGCAAACTGTGAGGAACACAGTTAATCTGCACAACCGAAGGCAGTGTGACAAGTTCTTTTGGTCCTCCACATTAGTCATCAGAGTCAAGGGCCTGTCATCACGGCAAATGTGAGCTGAAAACCAACGCACCAAGATGCAACTGACCAAGAATTAATCACAAAACAAAATCAAAGAACACGACACCAACCACCTGCCGGGCAGCAATAACTCGAGACTCCCCATGAAAGCAGAAAAACTCTCAAGACACTATCAGGAAAAGAGAACCGGTCTGTTCCTGGAGGGATCTCCCACCAGGACGGTGTTGTGTTACAAACGGACATATGTGAAATTTTCTTTCTCACGTTTCATTTTCTCACTAATCACAAAATACCTCGAAACTAACAGCCGACCAAACAATATTCTGTGATTATTCTAATTTGTTGCACTTGATAAAAGAAAAGAGGATGTATGTATTTGCTATTTTGTTGGTTTCATGTCAGTCTCGGTGGCTAAAGGGTCAAAGGCCACATAACTACGGTACAATGACCCGGCTTTGAAAGTGTCTGAGGACCTTTGTTACCTTGGTAACCTCTTCTCTTTCCCACATTTCATGTCAAGTTGAGTGAAATGAGTGAAAAAAGCTCATAATGAGCGCGATTCTTCACCCTGAAAATGTGTCTTGTCAAAAACAATCTTAAAGGAACAGTCAGACATTTTCATCATCCACTGGGAACGGAAACAAAAAGTCCAGTTCAGTTCTTTATTGTCCCACTGGGGGAAATTTGTCTCGTGGCAGAGCACAGATAAAAACAAAAATATTGACAGTAAGCGAATACATTACAACAATAACACACAATAAAACAACCGTTCGTTTTTATAAAAAGATGAATGTGGATGATAAAAAAGCTGGCTGTGGATTGATGACTTCTCGTGGTATTTGCACCGAAAATTCGGTGTGGACCATAAGTTAAGAATAATGAGAAGTTTATATACAGAACAACACAATGTTTGTGTTTGCAATTCAAAAAAAAAAAAGAGTTAAGGAATAAAGAGAAGCTGTTTTTTATGGCAATAATTACGTACTGTACATCCAGATCGAGATTTACAGTGAAGGTTTTTGTATCATAATGAGAAATGGAAGAAAACAAGAATAAAGAGTTTTTAATGGCACTATTATTAATAATAATGATAACATTATTATTATTATTGCCATCACTTAAAACAGTAGTTCTGCCAAAGATTTTCTAAAACCTCACTTGTGTTTTACAGTACTGTGGCCAGTATTTATTCAGCTATTACATAACATTACATTACTCTTCTTTGACTTGTCCTACATACTGGAAACAGCAACAGTGCTATTGGTACCTGACGGGTTGTATCATAAAGTTACCTCATTTTCGAAAGTATTGGTTTTAGAAACTATGTTTTTTAACAACCTGTAATTTTCTATAAATACAGTAGATATGCTGATGATCGACACCAAGTGACCCAACCAGTTTTATCAGTGTGTGGTGTTGACCGGCAGGACTGACAGTTGGTGATCAATCCCAGGTCCGTGGCTCAGCATGGTCCCTCCTGTCTTATCTCTATCTCTGTTTTCTTACCAGAAAAAGAAGCCCCCCAACATGGCACCAGGAAGTTTCCTCCTGCAGGCTTGTTTGGTTTAGAGCTCTTCATAAGTGGATCTGCAGTGATCACACAGCGCGGGCCAAAAGTGATGTGTCCAGACGTAAGACGGGTTTAAAATCAATCTGTTGTTCCCCCGCTCACTCAGACACCACATTTGAATCACGCCGATCTGATCTTAATCCTGTTAATCTGCATATCCCGTTTCTCAGGGACCCTCTGATGGGAAAATACAACATGTGCAGGCCAAAGAGTCGCAATTCATATTTTAACACGTCGACTCAATCTGGGCTGCAGCCAAAGTGTGTAGATACATTCAAGGAGGAGGAGGAGGAAAGGTTTGGGGTCCATTATAATTATGATGATGAAGCACGAATGTCTCCTGCCATTTGCCATTTGTCCGAGCAGTTCGATTACAAGCTGTCAACCGAGGCTCCAGCTGAAGGGAGAGAGAGAGAGAGAGAGAGACTCTGCAATGATGATGACGATGAAGCACAAATACCTCTTACCATTTGTCATGTTTTCATGTGTTTGACCATTTCAATTACATGCTGTCAGCTGGAGAGAGAGAGAGAGAGAGAGAGAGATGGGGAAGGAGAGAGACGGAGAGAGCATGAGACATGGAGCGCATGCCGGGGAGAGTGCGAGTGACACATGTTACACCGAGTGAGTGAGAGAGGACACATGGTGGGGCGACACCGAGCCACAGAGTGAACGAGAGAGAGAGAGAGAGAGAGAGAGAGAGAGAGAGAGAGAGAGAGAGAGAGAGAGACAGCAAGGGCAGAGCTGCATGTGAGAGAGAAAGCTGGCAGCAGAGAGAAAGTGGGGGGTTATATAGAGAGTGAGAGCAGTTGGAGGACACACACAAGGATATCAACTATCTTTGACCCCTCCGTTGCCTTCCAACCCCCCCCCCCCCCCGGACTCCCCCGGCCCCGCCTCACCCTCCAACCAACCCCCATCTGCCCACCCTGTAAGCCTCGGCACTGGTGCGTCCAGAAAGAGATCCTAAATATAACCTGTGGATGGATGAGGGAATCAGGTGGACTCTCCTCTGGAAACACTCCACATCTGAAGGGTGCGTGTGTGTGTGTGTGTGTGTGTGTGTGTGTGTGTGTGTGTGTGTGTGTGTGTGTGTGCGTGTGTGTGTGTGTGTGTGTGTTATTTAGAAATGTATGTGCCCGTGTGGAGAGGCATGCTATCATTTGGTCATTTGTCCAATGTGCGCGTGAATTCGTCACATGACTTTCCGATCAGTTGCTGCTGCTACACTTGAGATCGGACTTTAAAAAGACTTTTCTAATCTGTTGTCTTCTCTCTGTTTTGATTGTTGGAAGATTTCTCCTCTGTTGCTCCTCCTGAGGGTTTTTTTCCCCCTGACTGTGCAGCACTCGATGAAGCCATTTAAGCCAAATTTTTTCATTTAATTTAAAGTGAAATATGACTTGAATTCTTCTTCTCCAAAAGAAAATCATTGGTGGTTTGCTGAGGTAATAATATTCACACCGGTGCTGTACTCTGACACTCACAAAGAGACATTAACCTTTAAACCTGGTACATTCCTCTACAATTAGTCGTCTCACACAACCGTCAGATTTATCCTGGGACCATTTAGAGGTTAGGAACCACTGGACTAAACTACCGGGCGACAATATTAAAATGCTGCTTACTCTTCAACAATAATAGTTGAATATACAGTATAGTAATATATCAATAGAGAGACAATTGTAAATGTAAAGAGTACTTTTACTTCCGATGCTTTACATACAGTGTGCAGGTTGTACTGTAACTTGAGTAGGATTTGGGATTCAGAACTTTTTATTGTAATGGAGTATTTTTTTTACTTTGAGGTAATATACTTTTACCTTATAGTAAAGGATTTGAGAACTTCTGTGGCCACTGTAGTACAGAGACCACCACCTACTACTGTCCAGATGTCCATTGATAGTGAGGTTTTAATCCAAATGGTCTTTGCCACTGGACAGATTTGTTCAGACTTGTTCCTTCTTGGCCCATGTCCCGTCCTTCCACCAAGTTTCGTGAAGATCTATTCAATCGTTTTTGTGTAATCCTGCTGCTAACAAACCGACCAACCAACGGACAGGGCTGAAAGCCTCCTTGACTCGTCATCTCATCCCCAGCAGTTCCTCCTCTCTCCACCTTTTGCTTGACACAGTCAGCCGTCTGTGGCGTGTGCCACTGTGGTGTCAGGCGTAACCTGTGCTAACACAGGACAGCTAATGGGCTCATCCATCATGGTGGAAATGAGGCTCTCCCCCACGCTCTCTCTCTCTCTCTCTCGGCTCTGTGTCGCTCAGCCAACTCTTGAGCCCAGACGCACTTACAGGCCGAATTACTGCAAAGTTCTCCACCAGGGTACCGTTTCTGTATTATTCTAACTGAACAAGGGGGCCCTTCATAGTCAACATAATTTATCCAGTGTCTCATTTCGGAGCAAAGAATGAAGTCCAACAAATGAAGCGAAAGGAGCGAGTCGTTTTTGGTTTGAAACCTCCAAACCTCAGGCCCTCCTGAGCGGCATGGACATGGAGCCGAGGCCAGAAGGTCACGAGGAGTTCTTTTGAGTCCGGGCTCTGTGTTGACACAGCACAGATCCATCCGTACGCCCATTTAGAAAACATATGCATTCCTACACTTTGCTCCCTTCTCAATAATTTGCTGGCAGAAACCTTTTTTCTTCAGCTTCATGGACAGAAATAAAAGGCCTTATTATTCTCTCAATGCAATATTAAAAAGGAAATGCCAGAAAGATATTTTGAAGATGGCATGTAGACGCTGCCTCATGCTCCTGCATCGCAATAGACGATACTGAAAGTTTTTGCTGGAGTTCGGCAACTTGTGGTCCCAGAGGATAGAGGGTGTGATGAAACAAAAAATGTACACAGCTATGGTGTGACCCTCGTGTGGTACACATGAAAGAAGAGAGCCTTGAGGTTGTTCAGCCACATTCAATCAAATGTGCTTATATGAATTCAAATCGAATTTGAAATTAATTTTAGCCTAGAAATGGCAGGGGGACGGTGTAATGGAGGGTTGAGATTGCTGCCACTACTACCTGTTGTTGTGAATTTTAATATTTGTTGTTGTGAATTTTTTTAATAAAAGGCTGTTTAAAGAAGAACCAAGAGAAGTTTGTAGAAGTTAGCATCGCACCACATATGTGGGTCTCCTAGCAACGCTGACTGTCCAATGTCAGTTAACTGTTGCCATGGGAAACGCCCTCTCCGAGGCTTACAGCTTGGGATCTGTTTACACCGAAATGTCCAAAATGATTTAATTTGTGTGGGAAAAGTGGGAAAATATGATAAAGCGGGAGCCTCCTTCGACAAAAAGTGATGAAAATGCCAATTATTGTTCGACTTTTTGGCTTTTTTGATTTGTTTGGAGATTGGTTTACTTACTGTACACACACGCACACATGCACACACACACACAAACACACACACACACACACACACACAGACACACACACACACACACGCACACACACCTTTAGATGGTAAAAGACGTCTTTGATTCGGTCCCAAGTGCTCTACCCAGAAGTCTGTATGTTTTCCCAAAAGCAGGAAAATCATAAAAAGTCAGAGTTCCTAAATTACTGTCACTCAAAGACTTTCTTTCTCCTCCTCTCTCTCGCTCCCTCCGTCTCCAGTCACCTTTCCTCCCACCAGTCCCGCAGTCTCCGACCCTTTCCTGCTTCCACCAGCAGCAATGGGGGCTTTCTCTTGTTTCCTGGTGCTGGCGCTGCTGGATAAACACACAACCTCCCCCTCATATAAAGGCTCAATTCTTCTCCATCATGTTTTAAATATGGATACAAAGAGAAACTTGTATGATAATTTTTGGCATATGGTGGTGGGGGTCAGCGGGTGGGGTGTGTGTGTATAAGAGGAGGGGGGGGGGGGGGTTATAGGCTAGACAGAGTTCTGCCTTGTTCTGATGCTTGTCTAAGATTTCGAGCTTTTTTGTTTTATGCAAGACCAGACCAGTGCCATTTGACAGAGTGACTGACTGAGCGGCAGTTTGTGTTCGAGCGTGCCGCATAATGTGAAGTTTAACTCACGTTGGCTCCCTTGTGCCGCATGCTGATATGATAAGTGTTGGCAGGGCAATGCCGCAGCATAAAGCAGCACTATTATGGGATTTGGGTGACATGTGGAAAACACGGCGAGCAGCCGGGGAGATTAAACAAAGACTTAATTGCAAAACTCAAACGACGGCGATCGTCTCTGCTCTCCGTTGGCCGGGCCGTCTAGTCCCTGGGCACGCGGCTATCTGTCATCTTTGATTTCGCAATGGTGTAATGGAAATGAAGACAGGGCCCTGGCTCCTGGGTTGGAACATGCCAGAGATGACACAGATACCCTGGATGATACTGATGGCCCACTGATGGCCCCGTAGATCACCTTACTGCCCCGGTGCCAACAGCACTACAGCGGGGTGGGTACAGGCCCCAGAGGAGGGCGACCCCCCGCAGATGCTTCAGAGGCTACAACAGCTCCCGGCCAAGAAGCGGCAACCCCTTTTTATAAGTCAATGGATATTTGGTATCGCTTTTCTATTACGACACACTTTATTTAGGGCTACTTTATTAATAAATATGAACAGATCATAGCCAGCCACGAAACCCTTAAATAACACCTGCCATCTAGATTCAGGATGTCATGTCTTTCTTTAGCGTCCTCTGATTCATCGGATTGACTGTTGGCTTATGAGAAAGTTAATTATTTATAAAGGGTCTCTCCCCTGTTTTTATAGTGTGATATAAACCGCCAGGCATTCAGTTAGTGATTCTACAAAACCCCTGGATCAGTGATTAAGTGATAAGTGAAAAACTCATGCACGAGACACAGCCACAATATTGTGTTGGTAATGAATACTGGCATTGGGCATAAATTAAGAAATTAAGTTGGAATCAGTCTGTCAAACTGCTCTCAAAGGTGAAGATGGATTTCTGTGCTCAACTTTTCAGCCGACATGGACGAAAAAAATACCACAGAGGAAATCCTAACAGCCACCGAGCTCACGTGTCATCAGATCGGTCTCCGTGACAACTGACAACTTCCCACCATTTTTACAATTTGACTGACAAACAACTCATTTTGCTGTGCAGGTATGAGGCGGATACAGTATTTTGATGCTTATCAGCAGTGGAAATGAAAGTTGGAGGAGGCTGCAACCGAAGCCATCAGATAGGAGCTCGGCTCCACGACTGGTTCTGGTGGGATTCTGTTGATAAAAACAGGATCCGGATCGGGAGAGTGACACTGGGAGGAGGCGGATAGTGGAGAGGGCTGAACTCCTGCTGGAGAGATGAAAAAGATTGGAGGCTGTGGATGTGATGAGAGATTAGGACAGCGGGGCACAAAACTCCTTTCTGTGTACAGGAACTTTTGCTTTTTCATTTCAGGATCACTGTACACCCGGCGGGTTACACTATTCCTATAGACATCTGCGCACATGGAACTGAATATCTTAATACAATATAGTCAAGCTGTTTTGCAGCGGTGAGAGGGACACCTCTGATGACTGGCAGCCCGGTGCAGAGGTAATAAAGCGGTTCATTCTTCTGTCAGTCAGAACACAGAGCAGACATTCACCAGTCGCCAGCGGACACAGCCTACTCTGGTTTGCCGAAGAGGGCACATTAAAAAAAAATCCTGTTTCTTTTGTGATCGTCCCAAAAGCCACATTTGATATTTTGATCCCATCTCACCTCAAGCCCTGTGCCTCAAAAATGAAAAATCTGGAAAAATAACACATTAAGTTTACGTTTGGCTAAAACCTCTTTCCATTTTGACTTATTCCAATGAGAATGTTTGCCTTTTTGAGGAGTAGGTAAAAAAAAAAAAAAAAGTCCACATCAAAAGTCTTATGATTCCTTACGCTTGGTCCAGAGGCAACTATTGACAATCAGAGCTACAGTCGGATCCTTGTACTCGATTTCCAACCAGATAAAAATACAGAGGAGCAGAGCAGGTGTTTCCATGCATGTACAGAGTCTGGACCTTTACACAGATTATAAAAACTAACCCTCGGCCGGTGACCTTATTCATTGATCTTTGAGGCTGGTGGAACAAATAACACTGAACTTCAACTCCAAACCCTACATTATTCATCAACGAAGAAGAAGAAGAAACTTCGGGTGTTTTTTTTTTCTGTAAACATCTTCCAATTGGTTGAAAAAAACAAAATGTCTTTCTCTGAGCAGTGACCTTGTATTTAATTCCCATTTAATCTGGTTGTAATTATATCAGTGTTAAGCAGAAAAAAAAGGAGGTTTATGCCTTTAAATTCTACCTGTGTGTGTGTGTGTGTGTGTGTGTGTGTGTGTGTGTGTGTGTGTTGTGTCAGCCCATGCCCTCATCTGACATTGACGCACGGAGGAGTTCAAGAGACGTACTGTACTGTACTGTAGGGAGGATGATGCGAGATAGTGCCCCTATGTGGAACTGCACACCAGATAACCGATCATAAAGATAATAAAGATCTAGGACACTGGATTCGAGCTGCTAACTCTGACTCATAACAACCTCCTCGGTGCAGCGGGCATGAAAGGAAAACCTTGAATGAATCTGACACGCGGAGGAGTGAGAGATAGGGTCCGTGAAAAAGAGGCAGGAAGGAAACAGACGACGCTTTTCAGTGTTTCCAGCGAGACACGTCAGGAATTTCATGTTGTCTGTTTGGTTGCCAAGGCCGTGTGCACAAATGAATCCATGCCTTCTGAATTTGAGTCATATCGTTTTTCTTCTTTTTCCCGCTTTGAAAGCGCACAAGTTTTGATACCACGTCATTTCAAGAACGGCGATAATTCCGTGGCCCTGAAGTGCAAATCACAACGACAAATGGGAAAAAAAATCTAAATCAAATCAACAAACACAATGAAGAAAAAATGAAAACAAAAAAAAAAACTAATAACAAAATAGTGTTTGTCGTTGTGATTCACACTTCCGCTCCAACGTGCAGTACTGATTTTTGTCGCAGGTGCAGGCTAAACCAGAAAATTGTGTTTCCTCATTTTCAGGATCATAACTCTGCAATAAAGCTTTTGAGATATCCCTTAAAAGTACAGATGAATACGTTCTGCCTCTCTCGTCATATGATCGCTCAACGTGTCAGTGTACTGACATGATGCTGGGAGAGCAGCCACCGTGGAGGGGCATTAATAAACCAGAGCCGTCAACATCCAGTAACATTCTTTACTGTCTTCTTGATCCTGAGAAGCTCCAGCCAGCGAAGAAAACTCTCCCAGTCTCGACAGCAGCAGGATGGAGGATGAGCTGAAATATTGATTGCTCTCACTTCACATAAACTCTTTTAAGCAATGATTCATCTGGCACAGATGTTGGGAGGAGAACCTTGTGTCTCTAGGAAGGAAAGGGGAAAAAAAACATTAATATTGTATGTGAATTTATGATAGTTTGCAATGCATTCTGAAAGCAACATTTTTTTCACATTGCAGGGGAGAGACCACGAGTCTTAAAAGACAGAGTCGGTGCATATAAGGTAATGTAACTTTCTAGTTTGGCTGAAGACCCGATCACTCCCTTTTCCTTCAACCCTTGTTCCTCTCCGGGTTACGCAGAGTTTTGCAGCGTGTTCACCGTCCGGTTCAGCTTCCGCGGGAGTCACTGTTCCGGCCCGTTGATTTACAGCACGTGCGTGAACCGTTTCCGCTCCCCAGCCAGAGAGGAGACTCCTGGCCCATATGGCTGGGCCAGGAGGGGAGGGGCTTTCAGCTAATCGGGGGGGGGGGCCTGAGAGGTCCAGGTCAGGCCGGGTGACGTGGTTCCACAGGGAGTCATACTGAAGTCTAATAAAGCTCCAGCATGCCTGAGCGCAGAGAGGCCCCCGAACCATAGTGGGGACTCGATCTGTCATGGCCCATCAGTGAAGCCCCAAAGCACAGTGATGGTTGAATTCCTAACAGCTGGGGGTAGTGTTTGTTACTGAGCAAGTCGGAGCTGCTGCTCGCTCTGTGTCCGCTCCACAGTCCGTCCCACGAGCGCACCGCAATGACCGAGTGCACCTGATTGATGGAGGCCGACGGGGCTCAGCCGTAAACGGTGTGAGAGAGCTGATGTTGACTGACAGTTACTGTGCACTGCGGTTCATAGGCGGCGGCAGAAATGAGAACTTCACGGCACCCAAGCGGGCCGAACTTTCCCACGAGCCTGACTGCAGTTTGTGCAGTGAACGGATTTTTTCTTTTCTGGATCATGTGACACAATAATCATTCAAAGCCAGGTTTCTCTGTTGCCAGATTATGGTGGTATCTCTGTGCAAAAAACCGATGCAGTCTATCGTTTGTTTTCAGGCCGATTACGTTAGTCATTTGCGTCAGTGTCAGAAAGCACTCATTCACTGTTAATTCACTATATAATAAACATGTAGTCGTTTACTCTATAGCGGGACTAGTACGTCATTGGGTTTGCAGATTATCTTGCCGTTCGAGGGTTCCCAGAATGTTCAGCCTCCGACCTCCAGAATAACAGTGCCAGAGACTCAGAGCTGACTGAAGATTACGAAGGAAATTGATTTTGGCTAATTCATAAGAATAAAAAAAGATTTCGTGCACAAGTCACAATGTCCTGCTGCAAATTATGCTGTCGCTAAATGTGCAAACTATACTTGTCGTTTGTAACAATTAATGAAAATCATAGATAAAAAGAAAAAAAATTCTACTTGTTGAATTTTGTTTGATTTCTGGAGACTGGGTGTGGTTGACCAATCCTCCTCCAACTCTGGAAGAAGTGTGGAGCCTTCAGATAATTGACTTAATTCAAATTCTACTGGTGGTTTTAAAAGCTGCACCTCGAGGGAAATCTGATGTGATTCAATTTCCGGGAGGTCAAACGTCCCCACACCTACAAGAATTTGATAATCCACAAGAACACCGATTTCAAACCTTATGGGCAGCCGGAATTTTCTACAATACTTTCCAATGCGGAGCTGAAGCAGCCGAGTTACTTCTGTCATCTCCTCATGTGTTCTGTCATCAATGGATGGTTAAAAAAACTAAAACCCACAGAGAGCGATTGGCTCAGATTCGTGGATTCTTTTCTCGCTCTCTCTCTCTGCATCGGCTCTCGGGTTGTCATCGCAGCAAACTGTCGAGTTGAAAAAGGCAGCTCGAGTGACTTCCCAGGATATTATGGATTCAGGTTTTTACAACATGTTGTCAGGGTTCGGGGCGTAGGCACTGCAGCCCATCGCTGAGGAAAGGCAGAGCAGAGACTCGGGCTGCCACTGCGGCACCACAGCAGGAAGACCCGGGCCCCCGGCAGCTGACAGGTAGTGTTTGTGTTCCAGCTGCTCAGCCGGTGCCAACTCAAACCGAATCACCGCGCTGCAGTTCGAGAGGGGCCAACGGAAACAGGAGGGCGGTTATAGTTGAGTGTGTCTGTTGACTGAAGCTGCGTTTCCATATCTGATACATGTATCTTTTCACACTGAGTTTGGTTTCTGAAATGTGTTGTTGTTTTTTAAAAAGCTTTTCTGTAAAGCACTTTGGTCGAGATGTCGTGGTTTTAATTTGGTCTGGTGCTAATTGCTAGACCCTCCCACAGTGCCCTCGCTGCTCAGTCACTGGCGCGTTGTACATGTTTGTTGTGATTTGGTCACGTCTTATTTCACATTTGATCTGGTTAGTTTTGGTCTCACGTTGCAAGTTCAGGGAGCGCGCTGAAGAATGGGCTACTTGCACAGCCAAGTCCGGGTGCTACTCAGTACCGCTCAACTGTTTCCGGTCCGTTTGGCTCCGTAAGCTGATCGGCGGCGAAGTGTCTGACCTCCGTGTGAGAGGCGACGCAGATATGATCCTGGCGAACGCTTACCAGCCGTCGGCCTCTCAGGACGGGCGTGCGCCTGGCGTTGTGACGTGTTGTGCTAGTCTTTCCATTTGAATGGAGAAGACTAATTTGTTAATGCTGTTGCCACTGTAATATCTATACGGTATCACTCCCAACATCAGGCGCAGTACTCAACATTAGTTGGAATGCGCCAAATGACCGTCCTCGCTGTTCAAACGTTATTTCGGAGGAGGCAAAAGAAATTGCAAGTCAATATTTTGTCTCCTCCGCCCCCCATGTGGTACCATACCACCTTTTTTTGAATTTTCTCCATCTCTTCCTTTTTTTCTGTTGTTTAATGCTGTCTCAACTTACGGTAATGGTCCGAAAGTCTGAGCTATATCCAGCATTTTCACACTGCAAACGACCCAAACCACGGTTCAGTTGGATCCGGACGGAAACCACCTCTGGTCCTAAATGCCGGTGCGTTGGTCCGGACCGTGGTCTGAGGCTCTTTTCACATCTGTTATTTTGGTGTGGACTCAACTGAAAAGTCAGACGGTCCGGACCGTAGGTGTGTACTGTAGGTGTGAAAGCGCCCTTTTCCGTAGGACCAGTTTTATTTCCCTGTTGGTTTGTCCATTGCCGACCGTTTCCTGGAAACCTTTGTTTATTTGGAATGATTACGTGTGCACCAAACCCCGCCGTTGGGAGCCTTACCCCGCCTCTGAGTCTTCATTTCGGTCCCTGACTGTTCCTGACTGGTGTGACAGTGTTTCAAAGGGACTTCTCTTCTGCCCAAGGCCTAAAGCAAAGTTTTAAAAATTACATTATTATCATACAGTATTAAATAAAGGACGTCATATGATATACATAAAATAAAGTTCTGTGAGGCGACCTTGTGAGTTTGTGCTGTTTAAATAAATTGACTTGAAGTGATTTTAGTTACACAGAAGACCAACACAGACTGGGTGATCTCAGAATCAACCCCCTACATTGTCAGGAAATTGATCCACTTGTATTCATAAAGAATTCATTCAGCTTGTTTCACTTGATGCAGTTAAGATGGCACTAATTTATCTTCCTGATTTCCACTTCAGCTTCAGCTTTTCCAGGTCAAATTTCACCGATATGCTTCGGCCTACATTTCAACTATATCAGGTCTTAGGGTTCAACTGAATCTTCAGCTCCTGTCAACACTTTGACTTCCTCTTCGATCGAGCTCACATCCAGACTTTCACTTCTTTCACCCTGTCATTTCTGCTGCTGCTGAAATTTCAAATGTTTCAAGTGCAAATTCAGGACTGACAATGCTGGTATGCAAGTAAGTACTGTGAAAACTGGAAGCAACACTGAAATGAACTGAGAAAAACAGTGGATTTTGGTAAGTGTGGCTGGCAAACCAGGAAGTCAACAATCTGAGGCGGGGCAAAACTAGAATGAGTCTGGAGCAAAAAGCAAGAATGAGGAATATAGAACAAACCAGAGAGAGATGGTCATGGCATCTGTACGGTCTGCCGGGGAATGTGCGGACAAGAAACAAGAAACACAAGTGAGAGGAAAACAGTGGAAACACTAGCAATGAGAGATACTGCGACCATGACAAAAGAAAAAAAGTATCATGGTGTGTTCGGGATTTATCAATACGTCCCCCACTTGGAACTAGGATTAAGTATAAATTGAGAAATGGGTCTTTGCCGGTGGTGCTCAAACTGTTTGTTTCCTCCCATGAATTAAAAAAGGAGAAATAACTAAAAAGTCGAGTTTCGGTGACATAAAGGTCAGTATGATGGCACAACACACTCTTGAATGTTTGTTTTCCCTGCACAAATCATATTCATTCAATGTGGTTTATGCCCATATCATTTTTTCCAGGTCATCTGTGCCCCTCGCCCCACTGCAGCGGCTCTGTGTCCTTCCAGACGGGCACGTCCCCACTTTGAGAACCACTGGCCAATGCTGTGAAAATGTGCTCCTTGCAGGCACGTGTGTCCAGCACTGCAGCAGCTCGACGCAGGTAGACTGGAGTAGAAAACAAGCATAAAAGTGATTTCTTCTAGTGCCTGAGTCATATTATTGTACTGTAAATCACAGGTTATGCGCCTGAACTTTCTTTCCTTTAACACCAAGGAAACGCTTATGAATGTTATTTTTTTATATTTGATAGTGATCTGACGGACGCGCCTTTCCTCTCCACACCTCACCCTGCCCCTCAGGTTTGTCCACTATGTACAGAGGAACTCTGGCTCCGCTCTCTGAGATCTCACTGGGGTCTTTCCCTCCGGTTATAAAGACCACATTATGCAGCTGTGCATCTGTGACGCAGCCTGAGGAAATGTCACAGTCGAGCTGTTTGCAGCCTCTGTGCTCCTCACACTGTTACAACCTCTCTCTCACCCACAGATGCCAGTTAAGGACGAGCAGGCCTCGCCAATACATGCTTCAGGACTCAGGGCGGAACATGCGCCGCGTGGCACACATCTCTTAACGTGTACGTCGATACTAATGTTTAAAACATTTGACCTCCAAGTTTTGATAACACCGAAGCAAAATGAGTTAAATCTGGCTCCGGTCATTGTGACTTGACCGGCGATGAGACCCCGACATGTGTGGAGCGCCATCACGAAGCGTATTTGCAAGGGATTATCTCGCTGATCTGTGATAAAGTGCTCAACTGTTTTCCACACACTGCTCCCGCGGCCACAAGGGCATTAGAGATGGACAGAAACAGAGAATGCAGGAGGAAAAGGGAGGGAGACGGAAATAGTAAGCGAGCTGGATGGACACTTTGACAAAGAGTGACAGAGAGACACCGAGAGGCCCGACACAGAGGAAGACAGACGGCCGGGGGGCAGAGGGAGAAATGAGCTGTGGCAGAAGCGACAGACTGCGAGTGTGAGATGGCGGAGAGGGAGAGTGAGAGAAAGAGGGGAACAAAGAGCATATTGTCGGAGCTGGGCGCTAATCGTCTCCTCTCAGGCTGCCAGAGACAACAGGTGAGAGCAGTTTGACTCCCTGCAGGCTCCATGAAGCTTTCAGGGCTGTGTGTGCGTGCGTGTGTGCGTGTGCGTGTGTGTGTGTGTGTGTGTGTGTGTGTGTGTGTGTGTGTGTGTGTGTGTCTGTCTGTGCGTGCACAGGGGCCAGGGGACCTCGGGAGAGCTGTGCCAATGCCAACTCAAACGGCAAATGAGGAGTGAGGGCCGCACCATCAAAGGGTTCTTTTCAGACATGCCAGGGCCTTAGCTGTATATATATATATATATATATATATATATATATATATATATGTATATGTATATAGTGTGTGTGTGTGTGTGTGTGTCTGTGTGTGTGCATTGTGCGTACAAGATACCACATTAGAACACATACTCTACGAAGTGCTCCATCCCCTCACACTAGAACGGTACAGTGTGTGCTCAGAGCAGCAGCAGCAGCAGCGACACTGCTCCGACCGAAGAACGGAGAGGCCTTTGATGTTTACAAGAGTGTGAGGGCTCATTATAATGTGTGAACAATCTGACAAAGCATGTGACCCCTCGCAGCTGTTTGCACACCTCTCACCTACAGCAGCAGAGAGGCGACTGCGGGATTTCGGGCAGCAGCGGTCGAGAAAAGAGAGGCCAGGCTAGTGTCTTCTTTGATATGATTTTAATGGTAAAATCAATTTCTGCAGCGACCAACAACTTGTTTGTTTTTTTACCTCCGCCAAGGGGGTTGTGATTGGTTAAGTTTGTTTGTTTGTTTATTAGCAGGATTACTCAAAACGTCATGCACTTATTTGCATGAAAAATGTATCCAAGCCTGGATCCAGGATTTTTCCTTTTTCGTTTGAAGGATTCTTCACCATTGCCAAATATATGGGGCCGGAGCAGCGACATCAACTATTGGCGCGGAAAATAAAAGTTGCCGTTGAAAACAGAACCTGAACCCAAAATGGCATTGAATCACCCCCATACTGTAGAGATAGAGCAAAACTTGAGACGTATCTTAAAACTTGACATTGTGAGTCATGTCTTCACAAATGTAGATCAATCAAAAAAAAGAAAATGTAGGTCAGTTGAAGATGGGAATGCAAGTTTTGGATGAAACGGGGGTTTGCTCAGCCTTGGTTTTCATTTAACCTTAACTGAAGATGAGATGAGATCTGCAGGAGGACTCATCTGGAGCTCTGTGGACTGGACCTGAACTTGGGCCTCTTGACTGAACACCAGGGTTTTCCTTATTAGAACCGCAACGGCCTTTAGTGTACTAACTGTAAGCCCGAGGTTTAAGACAACCCCCATTTTTAAGTTTCATATGAATCCATTATGGATTATTTATAGTGTTAATGTTGCTAAAATAGCAAGTTTTTTCAAGCGCGTCCATAGTCTGCTTTGTTCAGGAGTTTCTGTAGCCTGCTGTAACATGCTCTTTCCGCCACAGAGGAAGTAAAATTCACGACGGGCGAAAACAAGCCCTGAGCTTCTCCTGACGTCTTTACTGCAGAAACGAACCGGGGAGGAAATCTGTCCAACAGGCAAGAATTACACGCGCTGCGTCCCGACTCCTGAAGTAAATTTCTGTGAGTTATCGCGCCGTGCACCGTACCACGGACGGATCCGGGCTGCAATTTTTCTCATCCTCCCATAACCATCTGACTATGTAACAGCGTTTGACTGCTCACCAACGTTTTGTTTTGTTTGGTCGGACGTCTGGCGACAGCTCACTGTCCCGGTGGCCTCTGGGCAGCCGATCGAGTCGATTCTTCTCTCACTCTGATTCCTCTCTGCATAATCAGTTGTTTTTCGCACGTCATTCTTTTTGAGCTCGTCGTCTGGGACATATTTAAAGGGCCAGTCAGCGATTATTGGTTAGAGCTTGTTTCCCTCTTTGTTGTTGTTGTGACTTTACTGCTCGGGCCGGGTCGCGACCCCGGGACCTTGGGTATGGGAGACTGACACACTTATCAGGTATTATTGCCATTCTAGCTGCATTAACAAATATTTTTGGTCCTTTGCCATTCTGTTTCTGCGGCGTTGCAGAAGATTTATGAAGAAGGGAGTGGAAAAGAGCTCCAGTGGAAAAGTG